>NW_017308713.1:66161-120269 GCF_000935625.1 Nanorana parkeri
TCAAGCTATTCTCCTCTCTCAATTATTCTCTCTCTGTCTTCTCCCTTAATATACTTTTCCTGACATAAACTGATGTTCAAACTGTTGGTTTGGAGACTCTACAATGCTGTGCTGGCAATGGTTGCACTAGATTTACCCATATCGGGCGGACCTAACAGATTTACGCAGGCGTGTCTAGTCAGAGTAAAGGTTAACCCCTTATGCCATGAATCCTACACACCCTATAAGTGCCTTAGCTTTATGTGCTATGCTATTTAATTTATGGTGCCAGGTATAACGGCCTTCGGTTGTCGATACCGGACCACCAATGTTTACTCTCACCCTCTTGTCTCCCGATGTCATGTTTTATACTAATTGAGTATCAATATGGACTGTTTGAATCCTGTTAAAAATGCTAATAAAAACTGATTCAACACTAAAGAACTCCAGGATTTTGTAAAATGAATTGTTGCAGTGGGACTACCCCGGCACTGCAAGGGTTAACTGTTCATTTTGGTCTAGGGATGAAAAGAAAAAAATGCACTCACCTCATCATGGAGCCTCCTTGGCTGCTAGACCAGTCCCTGCAGTCTCTTCTGCCCCGGGCTCCAGCGGTCATTATGCCATTATTTCTAATACAGGTCTATTAGACATGAGGATGCCGAGAGACAAGGGTCGGACCTATTGCTACGCCAGGGTCCTAGGCTGAGGAAACCCAGAGGCATGGTCTGGTGCTTTAAATGTTTAAATTTATTTGGCTGCCGTAAGGTCCCGCACTTGCTGGGGACCTCTTGGCAGCCTTCTGGGGAACCGCGTAGCGCCTGTTTACAGCACCAGCCCAAGCACTATTTTGATCTCACCGGACCGCAGGCACAATGTGCCTTGCAATCCCGTGCGGGCGATCGCATTGCGGCCAGAGGGCGTGGCTTCGGTGCCATTCCCTTCAATGGCTCACCAGCCCTCCTCTTGCCCCACAAAAAAGTAAGCCGGCCGCAATGCGATGCAGTGCGTTCCAGCCAGTGAATGTACCCTTAGAGCTGCAAGGTTCTCTATAAGGTGAACCTTTAGCCATATAATTTCAAGTATTTACATATTCTTAACAAGCAAATGTTAAGATCTTTTAGTCAACCCATTACTGACATCTGTAGTTGCAGGTACTGTGGCGAAATGTATCCTCAATGTTCACAGCAAAAGCACTGAATGTGTTTGATCAATACTCAGCAGCTGAGCATAATGTATGTGGAACTTGTAGTCTCCACTGCAAGCCCGTGTAACAGGGTGACAAAAGAGGAGCACAATTAGCAGGACGTTCTCACTCATAACAGGAAGAGCCTGAACAAAGACCTTTATGCCAGGTTCACCAGGTATTATTTTATATGGTTATAAAAATATCGAAAATGAATGATTAAATTATATCAACATGCCAAAGAATATATGAGATTTTATTGATTTGGGTTACATGTACTTAATGCCTCCGAGGTAGTAGTAATATTTATTTAGTTGAATGCTCCATTGGGCAGAATAAAGATTAAAAGCAAGTAATTGTTGTTATACTCTCATTCCATTAAAATTCAAGTGCTGATTGTGTAGAAGGCCCAAAACGTTTTTGCATAATCAAAGATAATAATCATAATGACATCAGAAAACATACAAAATCCATGTTCAAAAAGTAGCTTAATTAAACCGTTTCTCATTCATAACGTCTTCTCATGTGTATAGGACTAAAAGAGAGATAACAGAAGAAGGGAATTCCCCACAGAACCACTTAAGACACTGCTCTGTTGAGAAGTTGCTTGCCAGGTGTTATTTCACTGATAAATGGTCACTTTTGAAGCCATAAAGATTCTTTGTATCTGAGAAGAAAGGTTTATGTATTATTCAAACCCTAAAACACATTTGGAATAATGACATTTTATTTGTCCTCTACAATTTATCACAGGATCACCTGTGACACTTGTCCTTTAGGCCTCTGCCTGACACATTTCTTCATGTGAGAAAAACAACAGATATTAAAAATGCATGAGAGAGAACATTGACCATTAAATCTGTCCATTGGAACAGAGCTTTAGTTTTTCAATACATAACACTCTAGATACATAAAGTGCATGCATTTCTAGTAACCTGGTATTGTAATGTATAGTTTTTTTCCTCCTTCAAACAGATGAGCTATTTGTGCTTACTATTTTTGTTGTTTTTATCATTACTCACTTTAAGGGGTCTATTCACGAAGCTGCCAAAGGATCTGGCCGTAGCTTCGGCCCATCCTTCGGCTAGCTTCGGCCCCAGGACCCCTTCGGTTCAGTAGAACCAAAACGGTGCCGTACGGGCTATTCACAATAAGCGGGAGACTCCCAGAGTGCCCGGGAGAGTTTTTTTTTTGTTCTTGTTTTTTTTACAGCAGCAGAGCCGCCGGACAATAGGAAACTATTGGGCGGAGCTAGCTGTCACTGCTAGCTCCGCACAATCATTTTCTATTTACTTTTTTTCTTTTTTCACTCTTTTTCTGTTCTGCTTGGTCCCTCTGAGGGACCGAGCAGAACAGCCGAGCCGAATGCCGCTCAGCAGCATTCGGCTATTCACTCACTGCTGTTCGGCATCTTTAAGAATAGCCCGAACAGCAGTGAGAAGCCTGCCGGAGGTTCGGCTCAGCCGATCCAGATGTTGGATCGGCTAAGTCAAACTCCTTCTGCACTTCGGGTCGGCCGAACATGCTGAGCATGTTCAGCCAACCCGAAGCCACGCGAAGCAAGCCGATGTACGGCTGAAATCAGCCGTACCAGCCTGAAGTGAATAGCCGAACAGTGTTCGGCTCACTTCACTTCAGATCGGTCTTTCACTCGGCTGCCTACGGCAGCTTAGTAAATAGACCCCTAAGTGTTCACTGTAATAGCCTTACATTACTTTGCTAATTACACAATATCCCTTTGTGGTCAAGGCTGGATTTCTGTATAATACAAAACACAGAAATTTCCCAGCACACTTACCAGCTAGCCTGCAACAAAATAAAGCATACCGTCTAACACTATATGTTAAAAACAGAGGTTTTAGTTGCACAACTTTTGCAAAATATGTGGAAGCAACACTGCTTCGTCAAGGCCCTTCTGTGAATTGTGAGCCTAACTCTAATCTATGAGAGCCTCCATATTGGAGCATATATAGCAGTAGATACATAGAGTGCAGGTATGCCTGGAGGTAGCCCACTCCTCCATAGAGGCATATGGATGCACTGGAGGCCCAAAAATGTTAGCTGAAGTCTCCAGTGTTTCCTGACACCAAATACAACCAAGCTAAACAAAAACAGCAACCACAAATCAATTTATAACTAGCCTTAAAAGCAAGGTACACATGAAAGGGCTTGCAACAAAACAAAAGACAGACATTTACACACTTACCAGCTAGCGTGCACAAAACTAAAAAATTACTGTCTAACTATTAGGGTTAAAAACAGAGGTTTAATTTCACAATTCTTGCAAAACTTATGGAAGCCACACTGCCTCGTCGAGGCTCCCTGTGAAGTGTGGTCCTAACTCTATTCTCTGAGAGCCTCCATATTGGATCATATAAAGCAGTATAAAAATTGAATGGAGGTATGCCTGGAGGTAGCCCACTCATCCTTAAAGGCATAGAGATGCACTGGAGGTCCAGCACATAAGCTGAAGCCTTTAGAGGATTTTCATATAGACAATACAGTCCATGACCTAGAGGGGAAAGACCACCAGGAGCACACTGGCAACAGCGTATCATGTTGAGTCTATACTCCTAGATGGGGTACGAAGGCAGACACCAGGCAAAATAAGGCTCAAAAGGTGGAGTAGGGGGAAGGGTAAGGGGCAAACAAAGCTCTATGATTTAAAAGTGAAGGAAAGATATTGCATATTAGAGCTTGGCTTTGTAATGCTCATTGGCTGAAACATGAAAATAACATGGTGTCCATCCCAATTAAAAGGAAACTATCAGTAACTGCAAACATTCCAAAAACATAATGTGGAAAGGAAAAACAGACATTAACCAATTTGTTGGTATCCTTACAGCTCACTGAAACAACACTTCATTCCATCTAAAGTTTCATATTTGTTGAGCATGAACATGTAAGCTCTGTCAGTAGCTTTGTTTAAAAAAAAACTTTTAGTCTTATTTCCAACTCATACCTGTTGATTCTGCTGAGTGTGAAAATTCCTCTTTAATAGGGATGAGCTTCGCGTTCGAGTCGAACCTATGTTCGACAATACGGTAGTGGCTACCTTCTGCCTCCTTCTCTGAATGTGCACTTCCTGTAGCCACCATCCAATAACTGACCCGGTGCTGAAGATAAAGCCTTGGACAACATATTAAAAACAGTGCTTATGCTTGAATGTGGGTTTTTTGGGCTCTTTCCAAGAGCATTGTTGGGGTTGAAAAGTACTGCACGTAATTGGGTATTTAATTTGAGCCGGCATGTGCTTTTCACACAATTGAATGATTGAAGTGACTATTCACACATTTTTTCAGTGAAGAATCTTAACTTCTTTAGTATATCATCCTCAATATATCAGCCACAGAGGGAGAGCAGCTTTTTTAGTGGGTCCTCAGCAAAACAGTTCATATGCACTCGAGCAATGGAATCTGCTGATACCATGCACTCACATACGTCACAAAGGGAAAAGCTGGGCTCCAAGGAACTCCAATGATTTGTACAGTTGGTTGCCAAGCAGCCAACTAGCCACCCCCACTGCTGCGCCATATGACAACAAACAAAGGGGTTTGAATCTTCCAAAAGATACAACTATAAAATAAAACAATAATGTTTCCTTTTTTATGTTGCATTAGATTGAATTATCACTATTACATTCACAACTACATTGATTTTCTGACAACATCAGTGCAGCATTATCCGATATACAAAGAGTTTTTGAATTTCCAGTAAATAGCATTTCTATTTTCTCTTTGCATTTTATATCCACTTGCCAGATTAATTATTCTGATCCTAATCTGATTTTGTGATAACAGAAAGCAGCATTCAAGTGAAGGGAAAACTATAATTTTCGATGGCATATGGCACTTCAAATGGCATATGTACCGGCTTTCAGTGGTGCTGGCAAAGAGAAATGCTGTGGTTGGTGCCAACTGCCAAGAATTCTAAAAGCAATTATGCAAACGTCCTGGGGTTTTTGCTGTACATGTTGCTCAATGGTAGACAGATAATAAATACTTCTATCAACACCTATATGTACAATAGTGTAGGTTCAAATATCGAAAGACATGAGATGGTAGTCAAATAATCTGAGCACTGAATATTTATTCTTTAGAGTGAAAGTGGTAAACATGCACTCTTATATCAGTCAAGCATATTTATTAATCTGCTGGAAAGGCACCACTGACTCCAGGAATATTTAATGGGCATATTAATGCCCCTGTATTATAGGCTAAACACGTCCCAAAACTAGTTACACTGTGGTGCCTCATAAATTAAAGCAAACACTTTCTATACTTCGGGTGATCCAAATCCTCTTATATTAGTGCTTTGTATGCTATCCCTCCTAGGAACTGAAACAGGGGGGGTCCTTCAACAGAGGCGGTCCTGCCAATCCATAAAGCAGTGGGCAGGTCTAGGTGTGGCCAGGTGTTAACAGGCTTACAGCCCTGTGAATCAGCAGTGACAATGCTGGTAATGACACCCCCGGCAATATTCTGTAATTCCACTGTAATACAAGTGGGCACAGTCTACATGAGGGTTGCAACTCTGGAGCAGCTTTGTTGCCACACCATGCCAGGAAGATGCATCAGGTGGGCTTCAATGGCAGAATCAACAAGTTTTTGAGGGACTTTCCAGTGAGACTAAGAGAAAACTGTAAGTACATGTGAGCTTATAATTAAGTGCTGCAGCACATATTTTTTAATGGGAGGTCATAGCCCTATGTTAAGTTAATTTACATAATTTTTCCATAAACTACATCTTGACCAATCAATTCTTACCCTTAGATTGGTTAGACAGGAAGTATTGCAGATGGAGAGGATGCAGACTACTCAGACATACTATTATTTATCAGTACATTCCTACAGTAATTGCCTGGATTGAGCCACTATTATCTCAAATCTAAGGTCAAATACCTAAAAGTAAATGTCACAGATAATACCATTTAAGATTGCAAAAATTCTGCTGGTCCCAACTCACACATTTTTCTCTATTCAATTTTAAATTTCAAACCTTGATACTTGTCCAATCTGAGTGGCTATGGACCTACATGGAATACATTTAGCTATCCATGGTGAGGACAGAACATGTGTTCAAACATTCAATTGCATGCAGGTGAAGATCCCATTTTTTTATTTCCTTGTACATGATTGCACCACTAAACACACAATACTGTACCTTCATGTCACTTTATTAAACCACAAGTACCCCGGTCCACTTAACTGGCCAAATTGTACCTACACTGATGTATCACAGAGTAATCAGGTGCCACCTAATGCTATCTTTAATGGGCAGAGACAAGCTTGAGGCCTGGCCTCATGTGCAACCAATATCTGGAGCAAAGTGCAATTAAAACAGCAATACTTTGTTATAAACCACACAGCAATTACAAATCTTCTACACCTTTGTTATTAACAATTGTACATGCTTGCAAGTGAGTGTTATGAGACCAGATGGACTTATCGGTTTTAAATGCAAGCTCCTGACTTCTCTAAAGGAGTCACATTTATTTTGATCTGTAAAGCAGGCCTTACAACCAAATGTACGCACTTTCTTTGGGAATTATCCTTTTACATTCTTTAATACTATAGGGATCAAGCGATTGAGCAGATCTTTCAGAGAGAACCTTTTCTTCACTTAAGATTCATATTGCTGTCTGTGCCTCATTAGGGATAGGATGTGACAGGATTTTACTATACAGGAAATTGGGTGAAATCACACTCAACAGGGATGCTAATCTTTCTGCAGGTTATCTGAAACTAGAAAAAAAACATTTTGCCTTGAGTTGATTTTTACATTATACTGATTATCCATGCAACTCTTTCAGTTCTGAGCAGAATATATAATACATACACATAAATATGGTGGCTTGATATCTAGATGGATATTTTCTGTCAAATTGCAGTTGTTTGAAAATAATGCCTGATATATGTTGTTTCTACAATCATTTTACTACTGTAAATAGTTAACTTGTAGGGAAAAACAAATTGGCCAACTTGCAAAATTCAGAAATTGAAAAGTTTTTTTATGAACCCCATGGGGGCAGGAATCTTGAAAATTGGCTCTGGCCTTTTCCAAAGCTGATAGGCAGAGAATTGGCAAACAAAGGGCATGGGGAGCTGGGTACTGCCATGGAGGACATAAAATACATTTTAAAAATATAATCCAGCAGGGAGGGAGTACTTTTTATACAAGTCACATGGCATGGGAAAAACATCAAACCTTTTATTTACATGCTTGGGAGATACATTTTTTAATCCTACATTATTGTTTGCATTGAATACAGCAGCAGCACCCCAATCTGATTCATTTTAACTAGAAACAAAATTGTAGTATTATGTAGTTTTTGATGCAACACCTGTTTTCTTTTTATCTTGCTGTAACAGGCATGAGTTGAGTGCTGCCAATGTGCCCTGTCTCTCCCTCTTGTCCTCAAGGGTTCATAGCAGCCATTAAATTGTTATATTTAGGCACCCTTTTCCTCCTGATCCTCCACTGATCTAGTTGGTTTGAGATGTGTTCGATGGCGAACACTTTGAGGTCTTCAATTCTCGTTGTGTTTAAGAGTAAAATGTCGAGGTACACTATGTTCTAGGTTGCCCTTTGTTATTAGGCGTCGTTGGTCACCTATTCTGGCTCTTAGGAGGTCTTATTGTGCGACCCACATATATAAGACTGCAAGGACACTTCAGACCATACACCACGTGGTCATGAGAACACGTTATAAACTGTTTAATGGTGTGAGGATTTTGGAGATGGTCGTGAAAGGTAGTTTGGCCGTGCTGAATAAATTGACAAGTCAAACATCTGGATTTTTTACACTGGAACACGCCCGTTCTGTTATCAAAAAGAAAATGTTTGGGACGAATTTCTGGACCTTGAAAGGACCGGCTAGGGCCCACCATGTTTTTGACACACCTAGACTTTCTAAAATTGATAGATGGCTTGGGCGGTATGTTTTATCCCAATTTCGGATCTTTTTGTAAGATGTGCCAATGTTTTTGTATGACTTTTTGAATTGCTGTAAAACTGTTGTTGAAGGTAGTGATAAAGCGGATTTTGTTATTTTCCTTGGTGGTTTGGTGATGTGTCATGTCCGGGGTCTGAACGGCTTCGGTGTAGCCTGAAAAGGCCTCCATGATAAGATCCTCCGGGTATTCCTTTTCTCTGAATTTATTAAGTAGTAATTGGCTAGATGTCACATAGTCTCTATTTTGAGTGCAATTTCTCCTGAGTCTACAAAATTTACTCTTAGGTATATTTTTCTTACACCTCGGGTGGTGGCAGCTCTTGTAGTGGAGGTAGGAGTTACCTCCAGTAGGTTTGACGTGATTGTTGGTAATAATGTCAAGACCCTTGGAGGACAATTCGAGATCAAGAAACACCAGTTTGTTGTTGTTGGACTCAAAGGTGAAAGAATATCATCGATGTATCTACCGTAAAAAACTAGCCGATTTGCGAATGGGTTGTTACTCCAAATGTGAAGGGCCTCCCAGTGACCCATGGTTAGGTTGGCATAACTGGGAGCAAAGTTAGCCCCCATGGCTGTCCCCTGTGTCTGAAACCACAGTCCCCAGGGGCCTCAACACAAGTCTCAGTTTATCATGCTTCTTACCTGAACGCTGAGAACACTCATAGTATGAAATGAGTAGTGGTTCATTCCTTGTTAATAATAAAAACTACTCTGGTTGTGTTTCCGTGGGGGGTATTTTCCACAGCACGGTTCTTTTAATCTCACATTTCCCTTTTTATAGTATTTATTTACACCGGGTTTTCCTGTCCATGATCAACCACCCCTTGTGATCATGATTAGGCCCTGCACTCATCTGATAACCGTGGGTGTAACATGAGTTTTAGTCTTCTGACTTTTTGCCTTATGGTTCTTTGGCATGCCAAAATACAGGTCTTTCCTCCATTGAGGTAGTGCCAGCATGCCTTTCACTTCTAGTTTTTGTATATTTTTATACAAAATATTTTTATGTACATACCCTGGGTTAGGTCTGATGGGCCAGTACCTTCCGTCTTGCCTTTTATATTTCTACATCGTACATTGCATCATAGATGGTGGTTGGGCCTGTGATGGAGCTTCTGAGTTCTAAAACCATATGTAAACTGTATGAACTTGTGTTTTCTTAAAACCTTTTTATAAACAAACACTCTCATGTATTATATGATTATGACTGCACATGGGGCTTGGATGTTCATGACCGCACATGTGATTTGGTCTGTTGCATCCATTCTTGTATATCTTTGGATATATTGCTCTCGACATCATTTTTTTGATGTTCGGTGTATCTATATGATCGTCTTTAGACATGTGTGCTATGTTTTTTGTTTTTTTGTCCATAACACAACCCCACGTCCCATACAAGCTGATATGAAAAATGTTATATATATTTTTTTACAAATCTCGGTGATCCTAGGATGTATTGTTATTGTATGGTTTATAATACAAGCATCTGCAACTTTTGATATTAACTTTTTTAATCTGTAGTGGCTTTTCCCCAGCTTTCATGCTGGGGTTTATGCTGTACAGCGATCCACGGATTTCGGTGTACGGCTCCTCCCATCTGGATCCCTGGTAGCCCTGGAGTGGGTGGGACCTACTGCGCTCGATGAATCCGCTGCAACTGATGCCATCTCTCCTGTGGTGACTCCTCTTCTGCCTTTGGCTGGGGCCTCCGCTCTTGGTAACCAATGAAGCAGCCGGTGTCCACGGATCCCCGTGTGCGGCTCTTCTCATTGGTACCCTTTACACTGGGCGGGGCCTATTGCGCATTGACGCACTTGTCTGACGGGCCTCTCTACAATGGGCTGCCATCTCCTGTGGTGAGCGGGTTCCCGGTCTACAGCCAATCAGAGGTAACCCCATGTATTATATTTGGTATTATATTTGGTTTTGTGCTCTATCACGCGTTACAACAGGGTCAGATTGGGTGTTTGTGATTGGTTGTTCTGATTAGGGTTGGTGCTATATATTAGCTGTTTTTTGTGCACATACACTGTGTACTTTGTCTGAGGAAGGGGATCCTCTGTGACCCCGAAACGTTCGTTGCTATACTTGCTATGCTGCACGTCAATAAATAGACGTTTGCTTGTCATTTTGGAGTGCCGGTGTCTCTGTTTTCGCTTATGATTGTTACGGCTGCCACCCGTTTACTACTGCAGCACCCGCTTCTTGAAGGGATTTTGCAGTCAGGAGTGCGATGGGACCATGGACTTTCTGGTTTTTCAACAAGACGCACACCAGCCAGGTTTCAATAAAAAACAACGGTACAGTGTATTTACTTAAATGGAAAAAAACACTATGATTTTGGTAGTAAGTCGCTGCATAGTATTTATGAAATAGGAAACCCTGAAGCCCTCCTTTTTTTTTTAAACCTAACTGAATATTAAAACAAAATTAAAGCTTGCAATAAAAAGTACCACCCTAAAAAAGCAAGGGGGTGAATCAGCAGCTAAATAGCAACTGATGCTGTTGCTTACACACACAGAAAGGTATATCTCCCTAAAACTCTGTAAGCGTTCCCTAATCTGCTGCAGGACAGTTTTCAGTATTCACTAGCCACACCTGGCTCTCCCTTGATGAACATAGTGACTTCTCTCTAATCTGCTACAGGACTGGGAAACACACTATCCCGCGATCGTACGAGAATCGAGCAGTGTGAACGGAGACGTGCGACCGTTTCTACTGTACGGTCGCACGTCTTCCGTCGAACCAGCATGTTCGAAAACCAGCCGGGAAATGTATGATTCTCGGCTGGTTAGAACGGGGCTCGGAAGACAAATGCCGAACGGGCCGGTGTGCGCACGCGCACACTGCCCGTTCAGCATTGCGGTCATCGGAAGCCCGCCCCTCAGGGGGGCGGGCTTGCTATGATCGAGAGTGCAATCTGCCTGTCCAAGATAGGCAGATCGTACGTTTTTTTAATCCCTGTACAACCATCGCAAGACTAAGGTCTTGCGATGGTTGTAGAGTGTATGGGGACCTTTAGTGTGTCTGTGACTCAGTGTACATATAGAGGTTTTCAGCAGCCACACCACCTAGGTCTTATTGTAAATAGTCTGTGATCTTTCCCTAACTACTCAATTCTTTTCCAACACACTAATCAAAGATGACTGGAAATCCTGACTTTCATAGGGAGAGGGCTGGCACATAAGAAAACCCCTATGATTAGCCATTCTAAGCTGCCTAACTGCAGTTTAAAGGCCCGAAAGTGCATTGTTGGTAATTGGTTGCTATAGACATGAAAGACTGCATTAATTCACCATATTCTCAAATGGTGAACAACCTGGGTTCTGGTCGAACTAATGGTGTACCAACACCTGTAGCTCATCCCTATTTACTGGCATGAACTTGAAAAGTAAAAAAGGGGGGCATTTCAAGTAGTCATTTCATAAGTTTACACGTACAGTGATTGTTGTGATCCTAGGACAGAAAGTGAGTACTGGCAGGATTACCAAATGAAAATAAAGAGCTAAAAACCCTGAGAGAAAGTAATGTAGCTCCCACATCTAAGGACCCATAAGGTGCAATATAATACATTTTTTTCTCAGGTTTAGATACACTTTAAAGCTGAATACAAGGCAGATGTAACAAAATCACTTACCAAGTTAGGAGGGAGTATTAGTACTATTCTGACTCTGATTGTTGTATTAGTGATTTATCCCTTGCTGAGACCTCTATGCTGGCCTGTATAAGTAGATATCATCAATGCGGACAATCGTTAGCAGATAGCTAAACTCACCAAATACCTTTTCATCCACGAAGCTTTATTCCATGTAGCAGGTTACAGCAGACAACAGGATACAACAGATTAATGAATAGATGGCATTTGTTGGTCAAGGATGATAATGTTCCCAGCTAGCATGTGCATGTGGTCCTATTGCAAGTAGCCATGACACTAAACTAGTCCTGGAGAAAAGGGTAGTACATTACACACAAGGGGAGGGGAAAAAGCAGAAAAACATGGTGCAATAACCAGAATGACCACAAGATGTCAGTATATGAATTAGCCATACAATATCAATGAGCAAATGGCTTAAGGAAAATAAACTATATAAATTCACATTTCACATTTGTATGGGTATTAATTATACAATTACTGTGACAGCAGAAGTACTTAAACTAAGTGAAACTCTGCTAGGTGCACATGTGCTGACAAGTAACATACTGATGGAAGGAGATCAGGACCAGTGCAAGGATTTTTGCCTACACAGACGAAAGAGCATTTTTGCACCCCCCACACCCCTGTGTGATAGCATTTGGAGGTGACAGGTTCTCTTTATTGAACCTGTCACCAATACAGGAGTTCTAGCACAGCACTCCAGGGGTGGTGGGGGGAGGGAACATACCTGCTGCTCCTCTGCTCAGAGGGGCGGCTCTGATCACACCTGTCAGCGCTCCCTCTCTCTCCTCCTGGCCGCTCTGAAGCTGCAGCAGCTGGCAGGAGAGAGTGAAGGATCAAGGTTTAAAGTTCCTCTGCTCAGAGAGGCGGCTCTGATCACATCTGTCAGCGTTCCCTCTCTCTCCTCCTGGCCGCACTGAAGCTCCAACGGCTGGCAGGAGAGATAGGGAGCGCTGAGAGATGTGATCAGAGCCGCCGCGGCCATCTTGCGGCCAGCCGCATTTTTCCGATCCCCCCGCTGGCGTCGTCAAGCAGTTGCTTGACCTGCCTATATGGTAGCGTTGGGCCTGAAGGAGATATGTGAGGAGATATGTGAGAAAAAACTTCATCAGTTTGAGGGGCAGGGAGATTACAAAAGAAACTTCAAAAAGTGAACCTAACAATCTTCTTTCTGACAAGATTGTTTAAATCACAGAATTGAATGCACAAAATGACAACTTCTTTGAAAATTAAAACCGTTCCAATAAATGTATTTAAACGGTCAGGGTTATTCACAAAGGGGTGAAGAGTTTGGAGAAGGCAGGAGAAGTGAACAATCTAGGACAAAAAAGCTGAACTGCAAAGGTGAGCTGAATTGGAGAATTTTTCCAAATCAGATATTTTGGCCTAGCTTGTTCACTTCTTCTGGTCTTCTCCAAACTCTTCATCCTTTTGAAATAACCCTGTATGTATATTTGTTCTTGGCATTAAGTTTTCTCACAACATGCCATTGTATACAATTAGTCAATAAATGGTATATTTTACATTTCAATTACTGCATGACCAAAAGGACCACACAGTGCATCATAACATGATCTTTCATAGCAACATTTTTGTGCTCAAAGGGAGAAGCTAAGGCAGTATACATTTTGGCTTTGTATTGGGTGCAGCCCTAGAAATTCGCTAAAGACTCTTATCCAGGCATGCAGCATGGGTGGCCAGGATAAATGGGGGGCAGTAAACATTTGCTCCTCCTCCTGAATCATAGCAGGTTACATGCCTTCACCATTGGGAGGGTATCTTGCAAAGAGGGTGGCAAAGTCTCCCCGCCCCCTTGCAAGGCACCTTGTTAAAAAAAAGTATGGGGAGGCCTGCAGGGGGGACTTAAAATAATCTACATGCCCCCTTGAGAAAAAGGGGGGGCAGCACATATCTGCCCCCCTGCCTCTGGTGAATGAGCATGTGGTACATAGTACCTCTTGCTACTTATTTTCAAAAACAGTGAGATGTAAATAAAAAACACCTACACTGTGAAGAAAGCTTTCATTACAAAAATTCAGTCACCTGATGTAAATCGAAAGCCATTCATGTTGCCGAGCAACGCTGAACTATGTCAATCAGGATGAACCACCACTCAACGATGTTGACACGCTGACACAACAACCTGCTATGTCCAAAGATTGTTCTATTTCTATCACAAATTACAGATCTTTGTCTGGCTTCGGTACATAAACATACAAAACCGGCATTCTGGGTGACAGCATTGACCAAATATGGTCATGATCATATATGGTCAGTTACTTCACCCAGGATCCCTGGCCAGTCTGTTTACAAACAGAAGGCAGCGGGATCTTTCATTTAACAACTGTAGTGCTTCCGCCGCTAAATGACAGATCCCTAGCTGATGTTTGTAAACAAACAATGTCAAGGAGTACATCAAATTGCTCTGCAACTTCACTTACAGATTTAAAGCATCTCCAAAGCAGTATTATAATTATTGTATATTTTTATGTTATTCTTTAAGCCACAGTAAAAAGAAAAACCCACTCCTCATTGAACAGTATTTTTTTTTAAAGTTTGCTTGCATTAGTACATATCCCCAATGGCAGTGCCCAGTTACTCATGCCCTTTCTCAAACAAAGCTTCCAAATTAGCCTTGCAAAAGGCCAAAAAAAAAATAACAAGTTTCAGCTTGCACAGACTTTAATAGGGTTCAACATTACCGTATATTTAATTTTCTTGAACCTCCTGGCAGGTTCACAGAATGTCCAGTGAACTAAAATTTTGTGTTGCCCATCACTAACTTTAGATTTTCCTGTTCTTTATATGCATTTTTTTTCAGGTCAATGGCATATATTAAACAGAAGATAAGACAGCTTGGTGTATGAACATTCAAAAGCAAGTAAGCAATGCAATTGTCATGTTTCTGTCGTGACAAGTTTCCTTTAAGGCCACCAGACCACCTACTTTATAGAAGCCAATTATTAATATACTGTACATACCTGTCCCTATTTGGATTACCGCGAAACTGTAAAATTCATTAAATACTGCACAGTTATGTACAAAATAGTCTTTAAATCTTTAACAAAAGTCATATTATGGGATATAAATCCAGTTATAACAAATTACATACATACACACACACACATTATCTGATTTATGAATTGTACTTATAAGTATTTGTTCTTATTTTGAAAACTCTTAAAACAATACAAATTTATTGAACAAAAATGTTGGATATTGTCACATAGTTAGTCAGGTTGAAAAAAAGACACATGTCCATCAAGTTCAACCTATAGAGATACGATTATGGTGTTTAGATTACACCAACAGAAACTGTTGTTTTTAATATTAGCCACAAAGAATTTGGCAACAAATTTGCCACCCAGCAAAACAGGTCTAGCAGAGCACAGTAGTACTTGTAGTAAATACAATACAGTTTGCTCTGCTCAAATCTGAAGGAAAAGGATAGAGTATTTACAGTGAGTACATGTTTTTTTTTATTATTGCCCTTTTTTAAAAATTTTACCTTCACATTTTTACATGGTACATATTTTGTTATTGTAATACGGGAAAGCTGTTCTGAGAATATATGTAAGCTGTTGTTTCTAAACTCTCCTTTTGGAAATGCTAGTTTGTCTGGCTCCTGTGTTGAGTCCAAAGGCTCCAATATTTTATGTATGCAGATACAGGCTTTGTTTAAATGTAAAGATTTGAAAAGTATCCACTAGACGGAGCTCTTGTTTCCATTGGGTTCATCGAAATTCAACTCCAGCCAAAACTGTTTTCTTATTCAGGTTTTTTAATGATAGTGAGGGGAGTTTTCAAAGGCTTCAAATGCTTCCCACCATGCTAAAAGGTGTTATTACTGCGCGTGTTTCTGTTGGGAGGCTTTCCCTCCTCACTTTCTCTTCTGCATGACACCTGTCTAAGAGATAGGAAATGAGGAGGAATCTCCCAAATGGGGACATAGGCAACAATAAAAGCTTGACATGGGCTCTAACCCTTCCAAAACTGAAGAAGAAAAAAAAAGGTTTCAGCTGAGGTTGTTCGTTTTCAGATTCTCTACCTTACAATTGTTGAGGAAAAAAAATTGGCCACATAGGGTGTGCATTGTTTTCAACAAGTTGGACAATTTGTTGCAATGTGACCATAAAGAAAACAATTGTGTAGTATTGCAAAGCAGGAACCAAAGTCTATGAATGTAATGCATAAATATGTTTCTTAGTATACGTATAACTATATATAGTGCGAGCTAGCGATTGGTAGCTGGTACTTAAAGGAGAACTATGAGATTAGTGATTTCCACTCACCTCATAGTTCTAGCCGACCTGTGACAATGAGACTGTCACAGGTCGGCTCAGTAGATCGGGAGGTGAGCGAACACATACCGGGTTCGCTCACCTCTCGATCCTGTCACGGCTCTCTGCCGTGACAGGGGAAGGGGCTGGATTCCCCTCTCACCGCTCCGATCTGCCAGCGCTGACTGGCGGAAGGGACGGGGGAGGGGGTGGGTACAGCTGGCTCTGCCTCTAGATAGGCAGAGCCAGCTGTCACTCACGCAGCTGGGTGGATCTCGAGGTCGGGATCCGCTCCGGCTGCGGCGTCTCAGTATACCGCGAGCTGTAGCTCGCGGTATACTGAGCTTAGGGTAACGGGAGGACGCTAGTTTGTGTCCTCCCGTTACCCTAAGGAGAACTATGGGGAAAAACACTGACCCCATAGTTCTCCTTTAAGCTCCCTGGGAATAAGTAGTCTCTTGGGCACAGATACCAAATCCAGGGGAGTAGTCACAAACAGTGCAGTGTTTATTGGTGGTATTCACAAGAGCATTCACAGGTGCTGTACAGTGGTTCACAAGAAACAACAAAAAAAAGAAAGATCAACCCAAAAACCAGCTGTATCCAGGCACTAACTTCACTAACAAAATATAGGTCCTAACTACCAGGCTGAGCAGGCCTACCGCTTGTCAGCTTCCACATACACAGTTTGCTAGTTTTCACCAACCTTACTGCTCTCTCAGACAGGACTTGTCTAATTCCCAGGCCGAGAGCCCTGACTACAGGTTCCTGGTGAGATTAAATTGCCAATGGAGAGATAATAAAACCCTGCACTGGAGCCAGGGTCAGCAATCCCTAAATGTATATGAGACGAGCCAGGGATACCTATAAATCCCGAACAGGACTTTCCCAGGCTCCCTCTGGAATGCTCTGCAACAATAGAAACAAGGTTTATCAGAGCCGGCACTAGTTCTTTGCACTCCCTCTCTCTCCTCCCGGCCGCTGCAGCTTCAGCTCCACAAAGCAGGCACTCAGAGAGGCGGCTCTGATCACACCTGTTATGGCTCCCTCTCTCTCCTCCCAGCCGCTCTGAAGCTGCAGAGGGTCAGTGGGAGAGATAGGGAGCGCTGACAGGTGCGATCAGAGCCACCTCTCTGAGTGCCCGCTTCATGGAGCTGAAGCTTCAGCGGTCGGGAGGAGAGAGAGGGAGCACTGACAGGTGCAATCAGAGCCACCTCTCTGAGTGCCCACTTTGTGGAGCTGAAGCTGCAGCGGTCGGAAGGAGAGAGAGGGAAGCCTCCAGGCCCAGTCCACCCCTGGGTCAGACTAATCCAGCATGTTATTAATCTTAGTGCCCTACTCAATATGACCCCAAGCGACGGGCAAACTGAGTGGGGCAACTCAGATTAATAACGTCCGAAAGATGCGGACTGGGAGGGGGGCCTCTTTAAGACTGCTCTGACTTTAAGACTGTGGCGACGGGGAGAGGAGAACAAGAAGCTTGACTGCCATCATCTGTGCCCGCTTCGATTGGGCTCCTCAGCGGCCAAAGCAGTTTCCTTACCCACCTCAGCTGCCATTGGGGGGAGAAGACTGCCGAACTGCAGTTGGCCGGCTTCTGCTGCGTGGGAGAAAGAGCACCTAGAGCCGGCTGGACGTGTAGGAAACCTCGCTGCTCCCCCACCATCACCAGAAGAAGAAGAGGTCAAAGCAACTGTAAGTCCCTGTACTTTCTTTGTGACCTCTGCACTGCGTTACATACTGACCGCTGGCATCTGTACTGTGTACTGACCTCTGTACTGTGCGTCACACCCTGATCACACAGCTGGCCTCTGTATTCTGCATTGCACCACTGACGTCTGTACTGTGCCTTGTTACTGATCTTTGTACTCTGCGTCACACCGCTGACCTGGCGGAGTTAAGGCCGGGGCAGGATAGGGTTTAGATGGGGCAACTGGTGGTGAGTAACTTTTAAGGTCTGGCTAGTAGCTTTGGACTTGCAATTCTGAGCCCTGCTGTAGACTATAGTTTCCCTTTGAGATCTACCATTAGAAATCTTGGGGCCCTATAAAGCCTACCAGACAGATTCCCTGTATAGCCTATCGATCAGCCCCCCTCCTTATACTCTCACAAGGATCAGCAAAGAGTAGAAGTGTTGAGCCAGACTTCTGTATGTTTTTGCACAATTGTTATTGACTTGACTGTGATATGTTAAACTATTCTGTGTAGTAAGTAGAAGAGTGGGTATCTATATCAGGTATGGCTGAACAGTCTGAGGAAGGGGGTATATTCCCTGAAATGCGTCAGCTTGCAAGGCAGCTTTGTGTGGGGTCTGCCTCGTACCATGTATTCAGTGATTACCATGTGAGTAATATGTTCATTGTATGTTCTTGTATGCTCATTGATTAATAAACTGTATTACAGGAGGACAAGGCACTGTCTGTTTTGAACAGTCAGTACAACTTATACATCAGTGCATACTCCAGCAACAGTAGGTGACCCAAATACATCTTAAGCCAAGGTCAGTCAATCAGGTGGTGGACAGGAGGTGCCCTCAAACACATCCACTGTCCACTGCTCTAAATTGGCTAATCTTGGGAGAACAGGAGACGACCCCCAACACATCCAGATACCTTCTTCAACAATCAGGGAGACACAGAAGGCAAACCCTTGTCAGCCAATCAGGGAGATACCAGGAGGTGACCCCACTACATATCCAGGGCCCAAGCCTAGGGACCCTCCCCCATCACTCTGGGGCCCACGCTCACTGGCCAAGGTGGCTCTGCACTGCTTGCCTAGGCCATTTTCTGCTGCTCACTGAGGCATTGCAAGCTGCCAGGCGAGTGGCCACAGTCGGGACCAGTGCGAGTCTGACAGACAGGGCTTTTCACCAACTGTAGCATGCAACTCCCTCCCCCCATTCCCTCCTCCCTCAGTATAACAAAAAAAAGACAAGTCTGAATGAACAGCAAAGGATGTTGGGGAGGACCAGTGAGGTAGGTGAATATGCATAATTCCCATGAGAACTGTCCATTCTCCGGGGAATTTTCTAAAGAAAATGTATAGCTGAAATCCAGGCAGACATAACCCAAGTTAAAGTAGTATTAAAATCTTTATATATATATATATATATACACTAATCCAGCTCGTTATTAATCTCACGTGCCCCACTCAACATGGCCGCGGCTTGAGTGGGGCAACTCAGAATAATAACGTGCTGGATTAGAGTGATCCTAGTTCATTTTATTACTAAAGTGCTGTGCTGTATGTGTATAGACCAATGCCTTGGCTGGCGCTTGTGCAGAACAAGTTTCTTGGGCAAACTCACCGGCCCAAGTGGCTCCGTCGGCTAACAAAGGGAAGGGGGGAGGAGTCCGGTGACGTCACGTACATTGACATCACCAGACTCCTCCCCCCTTCGTTAGCCACGGAGCCACTTGGGGAAGGGGGAGGAGTCCGGTGACGTCGATGTCCGTGACGTCACTGTATCTCCGACGGAACTCCCGGAAGACCTGGAAGCCGGCGGAGAGGTGAGTACCGATCAAAAGGATTTTGATTGATCAAAAAAATTAACGATTAATCAAGGAATTAATCGTTAATTTCCGCAGCCTTAATATATACATATACTGCTAGCAAGCAGTAGATATATGCAGAAACATTTTTTTTTAAAGTTCCAAAATAAGTAATAACTTACCAGTGTCTGCGCCGCTCGCTCCCAGCTGCAGAACTCTCAGCTTCCCGAACAGCCGTGCTGGAGGAGGTTTGTGCGGGCACATGCGCACTCTTGACCAAGCTGTGCTGCTGCTACAGGTAAGATTGATGATCCAGCCATGCTTTCCACCACTTCTCAATCACAAGATTACAAATCATTTAGCAGGTAAAATGGTTTTAATATAGGTAAATTAACTGCGTATGCAGCTGCTTATCTAGAATTCAGAGTACCCAGTATATGAAAAGACTGTTTCCCAGTTTGTCCATTTTCAGCTGGCTTAGTTAATACATGAGGCAATACAGTTTGTTCACTGTTCTTTTAGCTGATATGCACTATGGTAGGAAGCTCTGCCACACAGCATCTTTTAATACTGTATAGTAATTTACTAGCAGAGCAAACTTTCCATTTGTTACTATAAAAACTATACCATTAAGGGACCAAAATATCTAACATTGTAAGTAAAAACAAAAGTACACTCTTTTCTGTCTCTCCCCTTTCACTCGACTCTACTCTACTTTTTGCTCTATTGCTTCTTCTGGTACTTGGGGCAAATGTATCCAACACAAAGGATACTTTCACCTCACCACCGGTGGTCAAGTAGATACTCACCTTTACTTCTTTCCCATCCATGGTAATACATTAATCTTGTGTAGAGCAGATAAGACACTTTTGATGGATTGCATTTATTGTGCACCTTGTCATACCTATGGCACTTTCTCTGTTCGTGTACTCTGATGTTATTTTTGAAATGTCAAATAAACCTTTACTATTTAAAAAAAAAAAATGTATGTATGTATATATGTATGTATGTATATATATATCTATATATCTATATATAGATATATATATATATATATATATATATATAACAAAAATATAACTCTTACCAAAATGTAACAACTTACTCACTTACACAAATACTTATGTCAGCATTTCTGAATAAATAATTAGTTAATATCTTGCTAGTGCCTGCAGTTGCTGAACTTCCCTTCCAGATTACAATTGGTTGGAGAAGTTTTCCTTAATCGTATGAAATTTTCCATGTTGATAATGAATACTAGTGCACTGTACTGTGCATACTGTGCAAATTATGGCAAGAGCCCATCCAGTTTATTTCTGCTTTAATGGGCTGTTTACATTCTGTGTCAGAATTTAATCAATTACCTTCTTTATCAAGGGGTTGCAATGTAAGCATAACCAGTTAAATAGACATTTAAGTTAAACTACAGGCAACGTGTCTTAACCCTTGCAGTGGGGCTACCCCTGCACTATAAGCCCTCAATCACACAAGTCACAACCGGCCCATACAGATCCGTGCTGCGTGCACGGCTGTATCGGGCCGCTCCCAGCAAGGACAGGTGCTGCGTGTGATTTGTACGCAGCAGCCTGTTCTTTGCTCTCTCTTTGGGAGTACGTGGCCGTACGCTCACCCGTACTGCTGAGCCAGCTGCTTACTTCTCCAGTCACTGAAGCCTCTCTCCTCTGATGATGCAGCATTGGAATGTTTCTCCGGAGAGAGAGGCTCCAGGGACCGGTCTGAGAGCAAGCCAACTTGAAGGATCAGGTGAGTAGAACTTTTTTTTTTAACCTAAGCAAAAATGAGCAGCTAACTCTTACAGTGCGGGGGTAGCCCCAATGCAGGGGTTAATAAAAATTCTGCTGCCCGGAGTTTTGCTTTAAGTTAAATGAGGACACTGATTGGACACAAATGTTCTCACTTGACAGGCGAGAGCTGGAATAGGTCTTTTGAACAAATGCAAAGAGCCCATTCATTTGTATTAAAGTTGGCGGAGCGAATGAGAAGGCTGTGACGACCTGTAGTGCCAATGAGCACAAAACCGCTAATTTAATTGTAAATATAAGTACAATTACATTTGACACTCATCCCTAGCACCAAACATGTCTTAAAACAACAATGTAAAAATGAGAATAAGTCATAGATTTTTTGTCAATTAAACAGGCATATACTGATGCTGCCTAATTTACTTTTAACATAAACACATCAATAACCAATTGTCATAAAAGGGATAATATATTGTTTAGTTCTAACATATGCTTGAGTCAAACAATTTGAAAATATTGAATTTGTCTTTATTGCATAATATGTATGACTATTTAACAGCCGTCATTGTAAAGTGTCTTCAGTATAGTGTCTGGCAGGAGATTTTGCAATATGGGTGACTAGCAAGGATTGATCACTCGCACAGTTATTGTTACAGAGCTATATGATGTTCCAATTTTACAAGCAAGACTGCCCAGAGGACATTTACAGCTGATTTCAGTAATCACTAGAAAATAAAGCATGAGTCATATTAAAAGGAAGTCTGTATGACTTCCTGGTTCCTATAAAGGAAACAAAATCAAAAGACAATGTTTCTTGGGAATTGGAGACATGATATTTAGATCTTAAAACCTGTGTGATATTATGTTTATGACGCTCATAAAATATTTACCCTATATTTACTTGTGTGTGGACTATTTAGTAGATTGAAGTGATTAAACTGCGTGCCATGTGTTCAGCAGTGATTATGGATTAGAGGATTTACAGCTACACTGCATCTATAAAATGTGATTGTAAGTGAGCATGTAAATAATCTGGTAATGCAAAATGTCCTTCCTTGCTATATGCCGTGGCATACAGACTTGCCCCAACCCTTCTTTTAGTATAGGTTTTCATGCCAAACTCTCTAGGAGAATAATATCAACATATATACAGAGTATCTGAAATCCTAAACATAACAGTGTCAGAAAGTGAGAGACAGGCGCTGATTTCCTACTTTCCTTTTCGATGGAAGAGAAGGATGCTTAAATATTTGGGAATTAATTTAACACCTAAAATTACGGAGTTATACCAATCTAATTATATTGCGATATTAAACACAATTAAATCAGAGTTAACATCCTTCTCTTTACGGAAGCTCTCATGGGTGGGTAGAATGAATGCGATAAAGATGATGACCCTCCCAAAAGCATTATTCGCATTCCAGATGATACCTATCGAGATACCCAGGAACTTTTTTCAAACACTGCAGAAAGTCATATATAAATATGTATGGCAAAATAGGAAACTGAGACTATCAGGGAATACCCTGAGTAGAATGAGACAAGATGGAGGACTGGCCCTTCCTGACTTCAGGATTTACCACGTAGCTGCCCAACTGAATAGAATAGTGGGCTGGATGTTCGTGATAGACCAGAAAAGCTGGGTGCTCCTGGAGACAGTATTAAGTGAAACTACCCTAGCGGGAATGACTTGGATACCACCATCAAAGAGACATATGTCCACAAACACATTACCACTTACAAAATATCAACCCTAAGGGCATGGGACCGGTTATGCCGTAGATATGGGTGGTTGTGTAACTCGACCCTTACGCCACTATTGGGGAATTAGTATTTCCCACCAGGGAAATCTGATTCCGCATATCTAAACTGGAGCAAGTTGCCTAGTTTAAAAGTGAAGGACATTATGACAGGAACTGCAATATGTTCGCTGCAGGAGTTGAGAGAGCAATGGGGAACTTATCCCTTAGACTGGTGGAGATATCAGCAATTACAACACTTTACTCAAATGCTACCTAAACCCCTGAGAACAGGTAGCGAATTAACAGAGTTTGAGTCCATCTTAGGAGCTAAACAGGCACCCCAACATTGTCTTTCACTGTTTTATAAAGCGATTATTACAAAGGAAAACGCAACAACACCCTCTTATTTGAGAAAATGGGAAAGGGAATTTATGTATACGCTTACACAAGAAGAGTAAAGGAAAATATTAAAGCTAGTTCTGGCCACAACCATAGATGTAAAAACAATGGAGACAAACTATAAACTGTTAACAAGGTGGAAGTTTGCACATATATGGTGGGATTGCCCCAAGATAAGACCATATTGGGGAACAGTGAGGAATATCATCAGGCAAATATGTGATGTGCAGCTACCCATAGATCCCTGGGTGTTCCTATTTCATCTTACAACAGAATCGGTTAAGGTATACAAAAAGTCCCTAATACCCCATAAGTTAAATCTTTGATCCGAGGTATTGGGGCACAACTAAAATTCCTTCCATCTCTGAGTGGTTTGATACACTGAACTCAATTCGGTTGATGGAAGAATTAGAGAAGAGAGGGTGTTCTTACACTGGGGCACATAAAGATAGCTGAAGCATAATACACCGGGTCCCTCAGAGGTATAAGGGGTATACAGATGGGATAAAATGGGTATAAACACTGAGGGAGGAAATAGAACTCCCTTCCCGTTTGTCCAGATCGGTGGCAAGACGGATGGAGATATGGCAAGGAGGAGAGGGATGAATGAAGGTCATATGTTTATGTGGATATATGGGAAAGTTATAAGAGAATAACATGTGTATGATGTTGTTGTTAATGTATGGATGTCAAAAATTGAATAAACAATTAATAAACAAAAACATATATACAGAGTAAGACAATCCTTCTGTCATAAATACCTATTTTAGATTGACAAGTAAATTAGGCATTCATCCATAACATAATAATATTGATGCACTTGAACAGAAACTATTCTACAGTCAGCTTAATTAGCCACTAGTAATAGTTACAGTATTTTTTATCAGTGTATAGTAGTACTAAAAATATTTATTATTTTCTTTTTTAGCATAATACATCCTAGTAATACAACCGATATATTCAATAAAGATGTTGAAAAATAGACCAAGATAAATTACTTTTTTTCATTTTTCATGTGACCTATAAACTGTGCATTTCAATTACAAACAAACTAAAATCCTTTAAAGAGGAAAAAAATAAAAGTAAAAAACATACAAAAACGTGCATATACAGTATCTCACTGAAGTGAGTACACCCCTCAAATTTTTGTAAATATTTTATGATATCATTTCATGTGACGACACAGAAGAAATGACACTTTGCTACAATGTAAAGTAGTGAGTGTACAGCTTGTATATCAGTGTACATTTGCTGTCACCTCAAAATAACTCAACACACAGCCATTAATGTCTAAATCACTGGCAACAAAAGTGAGTACACCCCTAAGAGAAAATGTCCAAATTGGGCCCAATTAGCCATTTTCCCTCCCCGGTGTCATGTGACTCGTTAGTGTTAGAAGGTCTCAGGTGTGAATGTGGAGGAGGTGTGTTAAATTTGGTGTTATCGCTCTCACTCTCTCATACTGGTCACTGGAAGTTCAACATGGCATCTCATAGCAAAGAGCTCTCTGAGTATCTAAAAAAAAGAATTGTTGCTCTACATAAAGATGGCCTTGGCTATAAGAAGATTGCCAAGACCCTGAAACTGAGCGGCAGCACGGTGGCCAAGACCATACAGCGGTTTAACAGGACAGGTTCCACTCTGAACAGGCCTCGCCATGGTCGACCAAAGAAGAAATCCGCTCCAACTGCGCATGCGCCGAAGACGCGTCATTGCGCCAACCTGTGAATGCGCAGAAGACCTGATGCAGAAGGAGGCACAAAGGAAGTGACCTAATACTTCAATCATCACTTCCCTATATAAGCCCAGCCCAGCCACTGCCAAATTGCTGGATTATATTCAGACCCCCCTTGTTCTTGTGCTAGTGTGTGATCTGTTTGAACTTGTTGTGACCTGGAAACCTATTTGACTACTCTTGTTTTCTGCCTGCCATTGACCTCAGATTTGTATCTTGACCATTCTTCTTCTTGCTCCTTTTGTACTCCGCTGCCAAATTGGAAACGACCCCGGCTTGGATCTCGACCATTCCTCTGATTAACCCTTGTGTATTTCGTTGCCAGATTGGACTTGACCTCGGCTCAGATCTCGGACTAAGGCTTGCACGGTGCTCTGCACCCCTGGCACCCGTGCCACTCGGTGTCCACCAAGTCTCTGTCTACATATCCAGAGACTTCAAGACCCGAGGTGCAAGGGAGGCCTCCCCACTAATTCAGTCTCACCTCAGGTATGTGGCTCCCGTGACACACACCTTTAAACTAATACTCGGTTGAAGCACCTTCTGATTTTATGACAAGATTCAGTCTTTTGTAGGAGTCTATCAGCATGGCACATCTTGCCTTGGGAAACTTTGCCCACTCTTCCTTGCAAAAGCACTCCAATCCATTAGATTGTGAGGGCATCTCCTGTTCACAGCCCTCTTCAGGTCACCCCACAGATTTTCAGTTGGATTCAGCTAATTCAAAAACTTTGTTCTCCTTCTGGTGAAGCCATTCTTTTGTTGATTTGGAGGTAAGCATTGGCTCATTGTCGTGCTGAAAAGTGAAATTCCTCTTCATCTTTAACTTTTTATTCGAGGCATGAAGGTTTTTTGCCAAAGTTGACTGATATTTGGAATTGTTCACAAATCCCTCCAGCTTGACTAAAGCCTCAATTTCAGCTAAAGAAAACAGCCCCAAAGCATAATGCTGCCACCAGCATTACTGTTGGTATGGTGTTCTTTTGGTAATGCGCAGTGTTGTTTTTGTGCACACTTTTTTGAATTATGGCCAAAAAATTAAATATTGGGCTCATCAAACTATAACACTTTTCAATGCTTTTGTCAGACTTTATGTAGGTTTTTGCAAATGTAGCCAGGCTTGAATGTTTGGGTAAGTTGGCAAGATGGAAAAGGCCTCCGTCTTGCCACCCTACCCCACAGTCCAGACATATGAAAAATATGGGAGATTGTTGTAACGGGTAGTACACAACCAGTACTTGCCAGAATTTCCTGCAGCTCCTTTAATTGCTGCAGCCTCACGGATGTGTTTTCTTCTTTTTCAATTTTGGAGGAATGTCCAGTTCTTGCTAACGCCACTGTTGTGCCATATTTTCTCATATTTCTTTGTTGATGACCGTCGCCACTATGTTCTATGGTATATTTAATGCCTTGGAAACATTTTTTATACCCTCCCCCTCACTGATACCTTCCAACAATGAGATCCCTTTGATGCTTTGTAAGCTCTTTACACACCATGGCTTTTGCTGTTAGAGGCAACTGAGTAAATGTCAAAACAAATCTGACTAGAACAGCTGAACTTTATATGGGCTTAATCAGTCTTTTTAATTGATAACAGGTGCATACTGACTACTATTTAACATTAGTTTGAATGTGATTGGTTAATTCTGAACACAGTCATATCCCTATTTATTGCCACATCATTTTCTTTTTTTTTCTTTCTCTGTTTGTTTTCCCCTCTGTTTGTCTTTTCTCAGTTTGTTTTTTAAATTGAATTGCACACATAATTGGTTACTTTATAGGTGAAAAAATACTTAAGTCATTTATCTTGGTCTGATGTGGTTTACATTTTAAAACACTTCAGTGTGGTCGCCAGGACTAGTCATAAATTTAAATTTCATCATATATTCCAACCAGACCTTCTTTTCTTTAGTTTAGAAGGGAAGAGAGTTAAATTGCTGCCTGGTTTATATTGCCATCTGTGTCTTTGTTGGGGATATTAACCCTTTCTGGTGAAAGGTCATACCTAGACACAAAAGGTGTAGTCAGGGGCACAAATGGCCTCATCATGACAGAAAGTAAGCGGAAATGTCCCCAGTGGAGGATACAGACAATGATATAAACAAACTCTTTCCAGGACTAAAAACAAAACACAAACATTTTGTTAAATGACTCCCTACAGACCTCCCAACCTGGTGGAAAGGAGGTACTTGTTTGTTTGTTTCCAGCATTTTGCAGCTATCCTTAGGTGTACCTCTATAGTCGTATCATAACAAATGATGCTTAGGCTTGAGTGTTGACTGTATAAGTACTGTAAGCCCTTGCACTCCAAAGTTGTTAAAAGTTGTGCATATAGTCTGCTCCTCTTCATTATAAATAATATCAAGTACATCTATATTCACTTCTTTACTAGCGAATTGTGAAATGATGTTATGTGATCTAGTGAAGCTGAAAGGAATTTGGTGAAAAGAAATCAATTACTGGAAAATTCTGGAAACCAATATCAAGTTAGAACCCTTAGTTTCAGATGTAAACGAGATGGTGCAAGACTGAAAAGTACGAAGATTGATGTCAGACAGGAAAGCTATGACATGCTATGTCAACAACTAAAAACAATTTGCCTCTCAGGCACATTGGAAGCTAACATAATTCTTATGTTGGGCAATACTCTACCAGGATTTTGATAGTTGTTAAACTATTTGCATTGCCCTTGGCAGTATTTCAATGTATCTGAAAGCTTGCTATATACGAGTTACCTGTATATTCTGTGAGTCATATTAGTGCTAAACGTTACTATTGAACTGAACTTTGTATACATGTGTGTAATCCCTTTGTATACATGTGTGTAAGCATTGGCTCATTGTCGTGCAGAAAAGTGAAATTCCTAATGAGCACTTACCTACTAATGTTAAAAAAATGACATACTACATAAAAATGTTCTATTGAAAAATGAGAGTAAAGGTGGCCATACACTGTACAACCATCGCAAGACCTTAGTCTTGCGATGGTTGTAAAGTGACTAAAAAAACGTACGATCTGCCTATCTTGGACAGGCAGATCGTACTCTCGATCATCGCAAGCCCGCCCCCCTGAGGGGAGGGCTTCCGATGACCGCAATGCCCGTTCGGCATTTGTCTCCCGAGCACCGTTCAAACCAGCCGAAAATCGTACGATTTTAGGCTGGTTTTCTAGCGTGCTCCTGAGACAAAAGACGTGCGACCATACAGTAGAAACGGTCGCACGTCTTCGTTCACACTGCTCGATTCTCGCACGATCGCGGGATTTCTCGCGATTCTCGTACGAGAATCGAGTAGTGTATGGGCACCTTAAGATGTTAGTTGGTGGATGGTTGAGGAGATGACAAAATCTTTATCTCCAAAGTCCCTTTACATATTTGTCTGAGGAATCCTTTGAAATGGCATCATGCAAAAAATATGCAACATAAACTCCTCACAGAGGGGTAAACTCTTCAGGAGGCTGCCACATTTCAACAATGGAAAAGGGGTTGTTGGTAGAGCACTGGACCCTGGTTGGGAGGAGTTCAGGTTTATAGGAGAAGGTGGCTCTCTAGATGCTGCTAGACCAAGATGGGCCTGAGTAAAGGTGGCCATACACTTTACAACTTTTAGACAAAAGTCTTGCGAGGGTTGTAAAGTACTTTAAAAAACGTACGATCTGCCCATCTTGGACAGGCAGATCGTACTTGCAATGAGCGGCGGGCTTCCGATGACTGCAAACGGGCAGTGTGCGCGTGCGGCAGTTGTCGAACAAGCAGGCCACTAACTCGCCGAGAATCGTACGATTCCTGTCGGGTTTTCCAGCCTGCTTGTTCAGTAGAAACGGTCGCACGCCTTCCATACACTGCACGAATATCGTACGATTGTGGGATTTCCCGCAATTCTCGTATGAGAATCGTGCAGTGTATGGGCACCTTAAGGCAATTGATGTGTACAGTGAAATAATAAGCGTACCACTAATATAGGATTCAGGGGCGTAACCAGAAATCACAGGGCCCCATAGCAAAGTTTTGTATGCCCCCCCCACCAAAAAAAAGAAAAAGCACCTACCTTCAGAACACGTTCTTTTGCTGGCTCTGAAGAACAGATAACTCCGATGCTCACTACTGCAGAGCCCACCATACACCCTGCACAATCCCACCAAAGACCCTGCAGAGACCCCCTGAGACCATGCAGAGTCCACTTGAGACCCCACACATACCAGAGACCGTGCATAGCCCACCTGAGAGTGACCCTGCACAGCCCACCAAAAACTCTCTATGGTGAGCTCTGCAGGGTCTCAGGTGGGTTGGTCGGGGTCCCTTTCCCTGCACTCCTCTTACCTGTCACCCCCGAGCCACTTGCTGCTTGTCCCCGGCCTCCTCCATCTCCAGGCACCGGCCTCCTCCTCCAACTCAGCCGCCACACCGGACCAGCGCTGCTGGGCCCCGGCCTCCACCACCGCCGATGGGCTTTGGCCTCCTACACCTCTGCTGCTGGGCCCCTGACCGGACCCCCTCTGCCCTGGGCCCCGGTCGCTATGGAGGTAGTTACACCACTGCACCATTCTTACCATTTTGACCATCCTGAATATTAGCTCCATCTTGACAATCATCACCATTCTCACATCCTCATCATTCTGGCAATCCTCACCTCCTCACCATCCTGACCATCATCTCTAGCATGACCATTCTCACCATCCTGACCGTCCTCATCTCCTCACCATCCTTACCGTCCTCATCTCCTCACCATCCTGACCGTCCTCATCTCCTCACCATCCTGACCGTCCTCATCTCCTCACCATCCTGACCGTCCTCATCTCCTCACCATCCTGACCGTCCTCATCTCCTCACCATCCTGACCGTCCTCATCTCCTCACCATCAAATGGCGAACGGGCCGATGCCCGTTCTGCATTGCGGTCATCGGAAGCCCGCCCCTCAGGGGGACGGGCTTGCGATGATCGAGAGTACGATCTGCCTGTCCAAGATGGGCAGATCGTACGTTTTTTTAATCACTTTACAACCATCGCAAGACTAAGGTCTTGCGATGGTTGTACAGTGTATGGCCACCTTAACCCTCATGTCCATCTTGACCTTCATCTGCAACTGTAGCAGGCAGGGCGGAGAGGGGGACAGCTGGGAATGGCAATGAGGGGTGCATGTTTTCTGCCAGATACAGCCCTCCTGGCTGTGCGGGGACTCAAACACAGGGAACATTTAGGGGAAAGAGCCTTTTAGATCCTAACACTGCATATTATTAAATAAAAAACAGCAAAGCAGCTTAGCCGTTCCTACCTGTCAGCCGCCGCCGAGCCACAGCCTCTTCCTTCTCACCGACCATCCGTGGCCTCCACTTCTACCAATGCCGCCGATCTCCGGCCTTCTCGTCGCCGATCCCCGGCATCCTCCACTTCACTGCTGATCCCCGGTCTCCTCCTCCGGGCCCCGGCTTCCTCCTCCACGGCCGAGGGCGCCAGTCTCCTCCGCAGCAGCCGGGTATCGTCCTCCACGTATACTGCTGAGCCCCTCGCCCCCATGACTGGGCCCCCCTCTGCCCCGGGCCCCATAGCGACCACGTGGGTCGCTTTGGTGGTAGTTACGCCACTGATAGGATTGCTGGTGACACTCAGTAGCCACCACCTGGATTACAAAGCCATACTTTAAAAATATAACATAAAATATAATACTTAATACAGAAACATAACTTTACTTAAGCCATAATACAGCCATAATCGATTAAAGATTACATTTTATGTCGCTGAGGTTGAAGCAGGACACTTTAATTAAACAAACTTAAAGAAAATGTCTCTTAATCTCAATATCATCCCTTATTGTTAACTCATATTGTCAACCTGTATGACAACTCTAGTTCTAAATGTAACTGAAACACCAGACACTGGAAGCCTAACTGCTTTTAATACACTGCACATCAGGGCACCTAGACTAAGCCAAGATCCCTGGCCCACTAGATAATTTGTTGATGTTTTTTGAAAAAGTTCACAAAATCATTTCATAAAACTACTTTTTGCAAAGCTAAGCCTAGGCTTACTCAATTTATTTATTGGTGGTATACCAGAGGTACAAAAAGGGTTAGCATAAGCACATTTCAGGAAAACAAACCTTCATAAGAAGAAAAGACATTATGGCCTCCCATTAATAATAATAAAAAAAGAACATTTCTTGCTTTCTGTGAGTAACATTGAAAGTTTCTTGTTCTCACTTGGCTTCACATCTTCAGTTAGCATGCTCCAGCTTCCTTCTTCTCTCCTTCTCAGTTTTCATTACCCCTCACAGCGGTAGAAGGGCACTTCTTGCTTCCTGTCAGCAGTACTGAAGGCTTCCTGTACACACACGGGTAATGCAAAACGTTACTCTCCGTTCTTCTCCTCAGTGTTGTACTTTAACCCCCACCCACCTTTCTACAATGTTACTATCTCTCCCTGTATGTCTCCTTCTGGCTCCCTTTGCCATCCTGGGCTCTCACTGAGATACACAGACTATGGAGATTTTCCACTTTTACGGTGTGAAAAGTTGTGGGTCACACCCACTTACAGCAGACATCATATGGAGTGGACACACATAGTCAGATCACACTCCCATCACAGATCACAATTAGAGCAGATACACATAGTCACAGTACACACAAGCAGTCAGAGCACATGTGAAGTTATTGCAGACACAGAATATACACAAAGGTACAGTACGCAAAGTCAGAAAACAGACACACAACATATTTACAATGCCAAGTAAATTGTATCTACAGCCAAAATAAAAAATGTCATATACTGCAGCTTACTAATAATTAGATGTAGTGACTGCATTAGCTTTTTTTTTTTCCTCAAGATTTTCCCCTTTATTTTCCCCTTTATTTTCCCCTGGTAATCAAAAAATAACATACTTTCTGTCACTGGGTGGTTAAGTTTACTTATTCCCTTTAGAAGTTTTCCCCATTCGAAGATCACCCCCCACCACCACCAACTCTTGTCCTGGGGATAACGCTAAAACTTTGAATTTCCCCTCACTTTCTGGGAAACATTTGCAAAAAGTGTTTGAGACAAGTTCTATCGCAATTGGCACAGTTGCCCGTTGCAAACAATCAGCTTATATCTTTTATTTTTTTCCACACAGCAGAAAATAAAAACTTAAAAGCCGATCAGCTGTACTCTTGTTGAGACAACATTTGCCTCAAACACTTTTTTTTTAATTCTCCCCTCTGTCTGACAATGGTCCCCAGGACAAATAGAGTTGTCAATCTCCCTAATTTGGACTCTAACCCTTCTCCACTCTACCCAAAACTTAAAAAAGAAGGTTTTGCTTGGAGATATACTTTGTACAGTAATGCTCCTCTAGCAATCTTTTTTATGTGTTTGGCTGTTTCTGAGAATTCTAAATAGGTGTTATGTAAAACATGGTTATGATTTTTTTTAGTATATCAGTTTCATAAATAAGGCTCTTTATATGCCCATCACTCGGTAGAAATATTTTATAGTTTTGACGCAACAGGCAGAGTTTGGAAAGGAAGAGAAGGAACTCTGCTGGAACTTGTGCATAGTTAGGAAATAATTTTAGTTAATTTCAGGAAATTGTAACATCTGTTTTTCAAAGCTTATTAAAGAAACTCCTAAGGAAATGGGATTCATGTTAACTTTCTTGTCCTGTTCTTTTATCTCCTGCCACAAGATTTACCTAATTTATTCTACATATGTCGTAAAGCCTTCTGGCAACACTGCAAATGCATGGAGAAAGAAGTTACAAGTGTTGGAGAATTGCAGGCTACCCTAAACCCGCAAAGTTGTAGCAGAAAATTCCTTGGCATCTTGATCAGTAGAGTGGCCATATATGTCAGCTTCTGTTAGCCTTCCCTCTGCAATCTTCAGCCATGCTCAGCATTTTTATTTGCCTATGGAGACCCCTGGGTTAGCCTCGCATCTTGATATGCCTCGCAACAGTTGCTTCACTTGTTGTCTGATGGAAGATTCTTGGATTTGAAATACCTAAATGTGCCGAGCTTCAACAATGAGCAATAAAAAAAACAATAAAAGAATCTGTGACTCAAACAAATATCAGTGAATGAATAGTAAATGGATCAGATGTGAAGTCTATAAATGTTCATAACTCTAAAGATGTCCATATATAAACAGCAATAGTATTGAATATTTCTTCTTCCTTCACCAAATGCACCACGTACACCACACCAGATATAGGGGTGCTCACCTAATTGATAGACCACAACAAAAGGTCAAATCAGGCAGTTCCCTTAACCAGGGGAGGGGGCCCTCAGCTCCAATCACTCACAGATGTCCTCCAATGGTGTAATCAGACCAGCAGACAGATCTGTATATCACTTCTTTAATAGGAAAACAATAACCTCCAATCTTTATCGAACTGTAGGCCTCCTCGGTATAGAATGTCAATACCAGGATCGTGTTATCCAAAAAGAGAAAGCAAACACCAGAGCACGTACCATCCAAACAGAGTATGATTTAATTTAAAAAAATACTCACATAAAAGCAGTGGTAACACAGCATGGAATCTCTCTTAGGAGTATATGCAGGAGTTTCAAATGAAGGCGGCCGTCAGATGCTCCACCCGCGGAGCCTGTGTTACCACTGCTTTTATGTGAGTAATTTAAAAAAATAAATCATACTCTTTTTGGATGGTACGACAGTCCGGTTTTGGAGTCATGTATCCAGGTGTCCAGCCAGCAGGCACCGGGATACAAGACACTCTGTGTCAACACCGGCACTTTACATTTTCTGACAGATGCAAGTGCCGAGGTCCGTGACAAGCATGATTTTGGGCAGCCGCATCTGGGGGAAACTGGATCTTCCTCTGAGCTGTGGGCAACCTGAGCCTGATTACAGGTGCCTGTATCTCAGAGGAAGATCCAGTTTCAGGCAGATGCGGGTGCCCGAGATCGCGCTTGCCGGGGACCTCGGCAGCCGCATCTGTCATTGCCTTCTCCTCCTCCAGCTCCCTTAAACTGTGCTGCCTGCCTGCCGACCCCTGGTGAGACACTATAGCCCTAACAGCCCACCTAAGAGTCGTATAGCCAAACTGAGAGCCGCATAGCCCACCTGAGATTCATACAGCCCACCTGAGAGTCACCTAGCCCACCTGAGAGTGCGCACAGTAAACCTGAGAGGTGTACAGCCCACCTGAGAGCTGCATAGCCTACTTGAGAAAGGGCACAGTACACCTGAAAGGTGCACAGCTTACCTGAGTGTCGCACAGCCCTCCTTGGAGACACACAGCCCACCAGAGAGTTGCATAGCCCACTTGAGAGTCGCACAGCCCACCTGGGAGGTGTACAGCCGCACTAAGAGTCGCATAGCCCAGCTGAGAGTGTGTACATTACACCTGAGAGGTGTACAGCCCACCTGAGAGCCAGCACATCCATCTGAGAGCCCACGCAGTCCACCTGGAGACATTAGGGCGCCAACCCAGAACAACACAGCTTCATATAATTTTGTATTGCTGTATAATGTATTGCTGTAGTCCTCTATAGACAGTCTCCTAACCTCCATCTCCTGGCTGTCTCTTCTGGCTGCCTCTCCTTTCTCTCTCCTCTATACGGTCCAAAAAAAAATTGCCGCTCTCAGGGCCAGAGTGTTTAGGATTCACTTGAAGAAAAGGTGGAAACCCTAGCAACAGGTAGAGTGTGGAAAGGAAAGGACACTGTTAGATTTAGGAAATTATCTTAGTCAATACAGAAAATTGTCACATCTACAATTTACAGGATTATAAAACCATACAGCTAAGGAAAATACTTTCTTTTCAACCTTTGTGTCCTGTTCCTTTATCTGCTGCTGCAGTATTTACATAATTTGTTCTACATATGGCTAAAAGCCTTGTCTCTTTACTGCAACCTTCTCTCCCTGCAGAGACATTATCATGTTTTCAACCCTCTAGGAGCAACACTTCATGTTTTATCTGAATTATGGCTCAGCCCTTCAAGGATTTTACTACTTTAAGTGTCTGGCACTGAATAGTTGTGACTGCTGATTATCATATATGGCAACACAATTATAAACTATGTAGAGTAAACTGTTCTTGCAAGTGTAAATTGTTTATTTTAATACGTGTAGCACCAGTTTACATGTAGCTTCATCTTCTCAAAATACATATGCTTCATTAAAGCTATATTCTCAGTAGTCTTTACTGTTTGATCAAATAGTTGCATTTTTAGTTAGATTGACAAAAATGCACAAGTTCATGGACTTTAACCAATAGAAGAAAAAATAAAACAAAAAATGGAAAAACTCTATTAACAGAACCCTATGCTTACAGTTACCCACATTTGATTCAGAGGAAGGCAACAAACCATTATAAACCATGGTTCAATTTGTTCTTACAAGGAAAAATATCCTTCCTGATCCTCTTGGCAATCAGATATTCCATAAATCGAAAATCCCTTGTGTTATTACCTATGATAAATACCATTAACTATTTTCAGCTTGTAGCTAAATGCATCTGAAACTGTCCATATAGAATACAATTTGATTATGCAATCTGATTGTATCGGCACATTCTTCTTAGAGTTACCAACAACTATTGAGTGCAAGAACCAATCTAAACAACCCATTTCATTTATATCCCATCAGGTAGGACCCTGTGCTACAAAGATGTCAGTGATATACAGGTGAAACTCGAATAATTAGAATATCGTGCAAAGTTCATTTATTTCACTAATGCAACTTAAAAGGTGAAACTAATATATGAGATAGACTCATTACATGCAAAGCAAGATAGTTCAAGCCGTGATTTGTCATAATTGTGATGATTATGGCTTAAAGCTCATGAAAACCCCAAGAACCCCAAATCCACAACCTCAAAAAAGTAGATTATTACATGCAATCAATAAAACAAGGATTGTACGTAGAACAATATCGGACCTCTGAAAAGTACAAGCATGCATATGTACTCAGTACTTGGTTTGGGCCCCTTTTGCAGCAATTACTGCCATTACTTTTGCACGATATTCTAATTATTCGAGTTTCACCTGTAAATATGATTGTACAAACAGATCATAGCATGTGTGGCAATCTTTACTTTGACAAAATGGCCTTTTGACAGAACAGCTTCAAATATTACTTTTGCAGGTAAATGCTAAATATGGATAGAATTCAGTACTCTATTGCTCTTAACATTGAAGCCAGCAGTACTTGAGTATGGTCACATAAATAATGTTAATTTGATATTGTCTCAGGAGGCTGTTCAATTTCTTAGGTGGCCAGCACGGCTCTATGAGGGCCAGTGCAGGCTCTCAGGCGGTCAGTGTGAGCTCCAGGTGGTCAGTGCGGGCTCCAGGCAGTCAGTATGGGCTCCAGGGGGTCAGTGCGGGCAATCAGTCAGTCAGTGTGGGCTCCAGGCAGTCAGTGAGGGCTCCAGGAGATTAGTTAGGGCTCTTAGGTGGTCAGTGCTGGCTCCAGGCAGTCAATGTGGGTTCCAGGGGGGTCAATTCGGGCTCCAGGGGAGGTCAGTGCAGGCTCCAGGGGGGGTCAGTGAGGGCTCCAGGTGGTCAGTGCGGGCTCCAGGTGGTCAATGCGGGCTACAGGGGATCAGTGCGGGCTCTCGGGTGATCAGTGCAGGCTCCAGGCGGTCAGTGCGGGCTCCAGGAGGTTAGTGCGGGCTCCAGGGGGTCAGAGAGAATGGTGACTGCAGCTGCAGCAGATGCATCTCTCTGCTCAGGCACATCAGAGGGCCCTCTGTTATCCTGAATAGAGGGCTGCAGCTGCAAGGGCCTGGAGCGGGAGCTCCACCCGCCCCCATGTTAATCCAGCCCTCCATGTAGGGATAATTGAAAGACATGACAGTGTTCATTTTAAATATTTTGATTTAAAAGCATTTGCACCATAGACAGCAACTACAGGTCTGCAAATGATTGTTAGTACATTAAATTCTGAAATCCCCAAAGCTCAGTTTTGGCAGCTTTATTGTTTAAAGTGTATTTATACCCAAAGCTTTTTTTTTTGTTTTGGCTTAAGTGAGGAAGGGTTAAAATTCCAGTCATTCAATCATTCAATCCCAGAGATTCAATATCTCTATTTTTCTTGGTGACAGTTATTGTTGAGATAAACAATAATTGAAAATAAAACCTTTTCATGGGAGCAGGCGTAGACCTACAGTATATAAGCTGTATGAACTAGAGTTGGAATTGGTTGGAATTGGCCTGAAAGAATAAGGCATTTCCCCACACACGTGTGTCAAATAAACCCTTTATCTGATTTGGATCTACTCACAGACTGTTGCTGCTTTGCTCTTAAAATTCCCTAATCACCTTATACAGAAACCCCTCTTCATAGGGGTATAGGTCTGGGGTAAAGTGTAGATTTCAGAATTTATGGCTTCCTTGAGTAGTTGTTTTAAGGTAACAGTTGCAGATATTATTTTTTCCTGAGGAATGATTAAAGTTGGTGCGGGTGGTAAGTTAATTGGCTCATTGATTCTTGATAGATAATCTGCCTTGGTATTTCTTGAGCCTGGTTTAAAGGTGATAATTAAATCAAAGCGGTCAAGAAAAAAACTCCATCTGACTTGTCTTTCAGATAATGATTTATTGGTTTTGAGATACTGTACATTTTGGTGGTCGGAGTATATTATGGGGACATCTCCAATTTTCGACTGCTGATTTTATAGCAAGTAGCTCCTTTTTACCAATAGGATAATTCATTTCAGTGGTATTCAAGGTGTGGGAATAAAATGTTACTGGTTATATAGGTGTGAGAGAGGGCTCTCTTTGTGACAGTACAGCTCCAATAGCAACATGTGACGCGTCAACTTCAAGTATATACTGGAGCTTTGGGTCAGGTAAACGAAGTATGGGTGCTGTAGTGAATTGGTTCTTCAAATCATCAAAAGCTGTTTCAACATCTGAAATCCAAGTAAATTTCTTTATTGGTGTTGGTCAATTTAGTCAAGGGCTTAACAACTCTAGAGACATTTTCTATAAATTTTCTGTAGAAATTTGCGAATCCCAGGAATCTTTGAAGGGTTAGAGTGGGGAGTTGGCCAATTTAGATTACAATCAACCTTGGATTGATCTATCTTAATTACTTCTGGTGAGATTATATAGCCAAGGAAAGAAATTGTAGAGGATTCGAAAATGCATTTCTCTAATTTGGCATATCATTTGTGAACTCTTAACCTAGACAAGACCCATCTCACATGTTTACGGTGGGAGTTGATGAAATTCCCTGAGGCACTAGAATCCACCATAGCGTCAATGCTGATTAATTTATTGGTTCCACTGTAAGGTTTAGGAGATTTTTATATAGTTAGCTGAGTTGGGATTAGGCAAAATTAACTTACAGATGAAGGGGGACTTACTCTCTTTCTTCTTTTTGAGGTAAGGGTATTTATCTAGGGAATGGTCAGGTGAAGTGCAGTACCTGCATAAGTTAAGGATTTTCCTTCTCATTTTCTCAGCTTGTCATATTGCCCCATGTATTGCTCCAATCTCCATAGGTTCATCTCTTGTGGGAGGAGGGTTCCTGGGGGGAGTGTATGCGATGACAGATAATCTCTTAGCCCTTCTCTCCCGCAACCTCTTGTCAATAGAGATAGAAAGATGAACTAGAGCATCAAGGGTAGTTGGCATCTTTGTTCTGGCAAGTTCATCTTTCAGGTGTTCAGAGAGACCCAACTGGAATTGATTCTGAAACTAATGACATTCCATTCAGTCTCTCTGGCCCAATGCTCAAATTCTGCAGTGTAGTCTTCAACAGGTCTCTTCCCCTGTTTCAAGTTTCTAATGGCTGTTTCAGCAGTTAATTGTTTGCTGAAGTCCTCGTACAGGAGGTACATAGTATCTAGGACATTTTTGTAGGAATTGAGTAAGGGATCCTCTTTTTCTAGGGAAGTATTAGCCCAGGCCTTGGGTTCACCCCGCAGATGTTGGAACCTGTATTTCTTCATACAGGTAACGTAACATATTCCATGAGAAGCAGTCTATGGGGTTGATTTACTAACCTTATAAACACGCCACGAACAAGTATACACCTCTGTAGTGTGTTCCCTCCCAGTATGATCTATTGGTGGAATCTAGACACCTTTGTAAGAAGGTTTGTGCATTGGTTGTAGCATGGCTTGTGTGTCAGCTGTAGCCCTCCGGTACTTACTAGTGGCCGACACTGCCCCTCGATTGCGCTTCTATGTTTGGCTCCGCCCCCTGTTGTGAGGGGTGTGGCCTGTCGGTGGTCACGTGATTGGGCTGCTCAGTCTAAAATGCCCGGGCCTATTTTTAGTTCCAGTCTGGCCCTGGTACTGGGTAACTGATACTATGTGAGTTCAACAGGCAAGTAAGCAGATGCAGTGGTATGGTACACAGAACTATACTTGCGGTTTGCTGCTTTGGAGATTCAGGTATCAGATGACTGTGAGGGGTTAAGTCCTTCAGAGCATGCAAGCCAAGGATGGCTGGAGATGTTTCCCGCAAACCAGCAAGTCCAGTAACAAGTGGCTAATCCAGAGTGGGAGTCTAGGATGGCAGTGACTGCAGGTTTGGAAAGCAGGTTATACGCACAGTGGCTGCAAGTCAGGATGCAGAGTACAACCACAGAGGCTGCAAGAGTGGTCTGACAATGTGGAGAGATTGCTCAGTGTCCACAACGTTACCAGAACACTGTGCAACTTCAAATCTCGCTCTTTAAGCCAACTCGGAGTGTGGCAAGGTAAGTCTGTTACATAAATCTTTCAGTTGGGACATATGTGCTGGTGACAAGTGTGTAAGAAGAGAATTTTCCTCACTTTGCAGTTTACATGTAGCTTAATTTTCTTTCAAAATACATAACCCTAATTAACCACCTCCCGTCCGAATAATGCAAAATAAAGGATTTCAGTGGTTAAACAAATATTTCATGATGATTCTACCTATACATTAGTTGCCAAAATGGTGGCCATTTGTGACAAAAAAAATAGGATTTGTATTGGAGCACAAATTTAGGCACTTTGTGTTATGGGGAGACAACTGTCTGTCAGTTGTACGCCTATATTGTTACCCTGTCATATGTTTCCCCTGGTGGAGACTACAGGCGGTCTTGCTGACACACATTGAAACAGGCATGGTCTACTGTGTTGGCTATCAGGAAACTAAACCAGACCAATGATATGCATACACTGGAGTTATCAAAATGATCAGTTCACTTACATTAATACAGAACGCTAGTGGCTATAATTGTTGACACTTTTGAAAAATTTAAGATTTGGCTAATTTGGAGTGCTATATTTACTCTAAAAAGGGCTAAAACTATTGTATAAAGCTATCATACTAATTAATATAATGTCTACTCAATCAGGAATGATACATGCTTATATTTGCAAAAATGTCAATGTCTGGTTCAATAGACTTTTGAAACAATAACAGCTCTGCACCTTTCTGAAGTAGAATGCACTATGTTTTTAGTATTATTATTATTCAGTTTGCGCAGCGCTTTACAAAATGGGGGAGACAGTGCAGTTACAATACAGTTACAATACAATTTCAGTACAATAGGGTTAGGAGGGCCCTGCTCGTTAGAGCTTACAATCTTTTAGGTTCTTCTGGTGTAATAAGATGATACCAGTACTTAATTATAAATTCTGTGAGTTCTTGGGTGTTTTTTTTTTTTCTGTGGTTGCAAAGCTACTAATACTGTTACATCAAGAAAATGTTACAACCAAAACATCATTTTGTAGCTCTGTTTTTCCTTCACACCTCACAGGAATCTCATTCCCAGCAAGGTAATGCTCCTTCCTCAGGAACAGTTAGGGGTTAGGGGATATAGGGATTTAAGGTGCTCTTTTTTCCATGGCTGAACTCAAAGAACATGTCTTTTTTTAACATATGTTAAAAAATGTAACTCATTCCTGTAAAAAGAACTAGAGGAAAAAGATATTTGCTCCAGACAAATAAGGATTTTAAGGCTCATACACCCAGTATTAACATTTGAAATCCAGTCAACATTTGACTGATCCTACATTTATTGAGTATTGAATAGGTTCAAAAACTGAAAGAATATATATTTCAAATATTTACTTCCTATGTAGCAAAATATACAGATATTAACCTCTTGCCGTCCGCCCGTAGTAAAAAAACGGACGGACGGCACTGCTACATCTGCGGGTTGCCGTCTCCAGACGACAATTTTTTTCTGCTCGCGCGCGCCCCCTAGCGGGCACGCACGGGCAGAAAAGACCCGACGATTAAACACACCCGTTACCGGGTGTTTCACATATAGGCGATCAGCGGGTCCGATCGCCTATATGTGCTCGTTCGCGGCGACTATATGTGCTCGTTCGCGGGCTGTGAATGCAGAAGTGATGTGTATTACATCACTTCCGCATTCACCTGTCAGTCATCTGGAGAGAGAAGAAGCTGATAAAGCAGATCTCTGCTTTATCAGCTTCTTTTGGGGTCCATAGGTGATATTAGGGGTCCTAGAGACCCCTAATATCTCCATAAAGAGGACCTGTCAGTGTGCCTTTGCTATTATATAGGGGGTTGTTATCCCCCTATATAATAGCAATAACAATAAGTGCAAAAAAAAAAATATAAATAAAAAAAAAGAAAAGTAACACATAAAAAAATAAAATAAAATAAAAGCCACATATAAAAAAAGGGGAAAAAACCCCCCCAAAATGTTTAACTCCCCCACGTTTACGCGCCTATAAACGTAAATACGCGTCCGGTGCCCCAGCGCGCAAAAATTACAATTGCGCTACACATGTTACATATCGCCGCGAACGTCGCAGTGAGAGCAATCATTTTAGGGCCATCAATCACTGATAACACTAAACTGATGAGCGGTAACAGCTTTTAAAGCGTCGCCTAGGGCCAATTTTGGGTATTATCGTTTTTTGAGGTTTCGCGCGCGCACGCAATTTTAAGGCTTGACATGTTTAGTGTCTTTTTACCCGACGTGACCCCATCTTTTATATTTTACCAAAAAATTGGGTAATAATAAATGTTTTATCATTTAATATAGGGGAAACTGTTTTTTTTTTTTGAAATTTCGGTAATTTTTCTTTAATATAGTAAAAAAATAAAACCCCCAGTGGTGAATAAATACCACCAAAAGAAAGCTCTATCTGTCCCCAAAAAAGGGTATAAAATTCATTTCAGTACAGCGCTGCATGACGGAATAAATGTCAGTTAAAGTACCGCAGTGCTGAATACTGAAAAATGGCCTGGATGGGAAGGGGGTTTAACACCGCGGATGTCAACTGGTTAAAGTTCTCTCTTAATAACATTCTCTGGATCCTTAAAATGCCATTGCTTGTGATAATAATTTCACCAAAAGCAAAGCTAATTTAATTCACTAATGGCATTAGTTATTGTTATTATTATTATTTAGAATGTATGTAGTGCAAACAGTATGCACAGTGCTTCATAACATATGAAGAGACAATTACAAGACAATACCATACAAAAGGATTAGAAGGACCCTGCTAGTGAGAGCTTACAATCTACAAGGAGAGTCAAGCGATAGTGAAGGTAATAACTGTGAGGGATAAGCTGGCTTAAGGAGTAGATGTACAGTTGTTAAGAGGAGGTGGAAAAGGCTTCCCTGAAGAGGTGAGGGGATTGGCAGAGAGGGGTGGCGGCCACTGAGCAGTTGGTGAGGTGGATGAGTCTGGCAGCAGCATTCATGATAGACTGAGGGGGGATTGCCTTTGTAGAGGTAGGCCAATGAGAAGGGAGTTGCAGTAATCTAGGCGAGAGATGACTAGAGAGTGAATTAGTAGCTTTGTGGTGTAATTTGCTAAGAAAGGATAACGTTTGGAAATGTTATAGAGATTAAGATGGCAAGATTTGGTCAGTGATTGCATATGGGGCCTAAAGTGGAGTCCGGGATTACACCTAGAACCCTAGCATGTGATGAAGGACTGATAATTGTGTTATTGATCTCAATGCAGAAGTCAGAGGAGGGGACATGGGTGGGGATATGATGAGCTCAGTTTAACGATTAAATATAGCTTGTCTTCATATCCTCCTGCTGTCTCAAGGCAATTTAGAGGGCAGAAATGGTCATCTGTGCAAAATAATGGCACTGCCTCTGAACCTTCAGATCCAAATAATGCAGCTGGGTACCTGAGCTGTGGTGTAGCTATGGCTACAAAAAAGGGCACATTAGCAGTCCAATAAAAATGCCTGCTCTAAGTCCTTAAGAAGGAATAGAAAAAGTCCACATTAGGACTGTTCTCATGCTCGGCAGAACTTCTGTTTTGCAGCAGACTGCCTTGTCTCAGGAATGGATACATGGTGTCTGTGTATCCGTTTGTATAGGCTTGTAACCTGAGCCAGCACTACAGGAAGAGGCCCTGAGCTGAAAAGGGAAGTTCTCCCCAAGCATGAGAAGTCATGAGGATTTGAAAGGAAGAGAAGGGAAACAACCATGGATTACAGTAAGGCACACATTACAGTATTGGTTTATGTTAAAAAATCTGAGGGTTTAATGTCACTTTGAAGAAGGCGCATAAAGGAGCCAAAAATGACCAGTATCAAACTTACCGCAAGGACAGAGGTAACAATGAGGACAACTCAGAATAATAATTCTCAACAACATGTATTGATTTACAAAATCTATACTTTCTTAGTGAGGACATCAGCATTTTACTTTTTGCGAGTGGTAATCCAACAGGGTTATTCACAAAAGGGTGAAGAGTTTGGAGAAGGCAGGAGAGGTGAACAATCTAGGACAACATAGCTGATTTGGAAAAATTCTCCAATTCAGCTCACTTTCCAGTTGAGCTATGTTGTCCTAGAATGATCACTTCTCCTGCCTTCTCCAAACTCTTTACCCTTTTGTGAAAAGCCCTGCAAATATTATTTACAATAGAACTCCCTCATTACCATTTAGTTCAAAAAATGCAATATGAAAAGAATGACATATGCACTGCTTTGTGCTTGTGGCCCCTTTTATATAGGCAAAACCTAATGATAGGGGAGGGAACTTACAAAGCAACTTAATACAATGTAAGCACAAATTATGATGACTTACAACTTTTCTGCCTGAGAGAAGCAATACATTTTGCATGTTAAAAAAAAGTGAAAGATCCACCCAGTGCCCTGTATACATTGTTCTGTTATATTTTTGATGTTGCTGGATGCAGTGTGGGTTTGAGTTGGGTTGGGTTTTGTTTTTTCAATTATTTTGTTTTTAATAAAGTTTTTTGAATCTTTTCAAAATAAAAATAATTGTAGTGTTTCATTGATGTTTATTAATATTTGCATTCCATGCTAAAACATGATGTTAGACTTACAGCAAAAGGTTTACGTGTGGTTCCCTCTCTGTTGGGCCCTCCTCCATCCCCAGTTGCATCTGTGGACTTGTATGGCTCCTTTTGGCCTGTCAAGCCCGAGTCAGGAATTCCCTTTCATACCACCATACACATTTGCAGGTGCAGAAGGCTTTGATGTTTACTCGCTTATACCATATTGGACTGGATTGGTGAGATACAACTATGTGTTCACTACCTTATTTTGATGACTGCGAAAGGGACAAGATGTCCGTATCACTCAACTGAACCAGGCACCAAGTATGAACTCTCATCAAACAATTATTTAGCACAAATACATTATTTTGTGCTGTACTTGCAATGGATTTAATTAAGGATGTTCAGATACCAGTTCAGATACCATTGCCAATACTTGGAATTTTCACAAGAACTACCAGGGTTGCAGAAGTTGCAGCTGCGACTGGGCCCTGATGCTCCACCACTGAAATTATTAGTCTGTATTGTTTTAGAAAAATTGTCACAGGACACTAAACAAAAATGTGTCAGTAATTGGTATCTGTGAGTACTTGTACTTGGTCTGGAAAAAATGGTATAGGTGCATCCCTAATATCTATCTATCTATCTATCTATCTATCTATCTATCTATCTATCTATCTATCTATCTATCTATCTATCTATCTAATCATACAATAAAACAGGGATGCACGAATCCCAGGAGCCCCATAGCCAAAAGTATCTGCACTTGTACTTGTACGATACTTGATATCTGAACACCCCTAGATTTAATGTTATGCGGCTGATGTATCTTCCTGTTTCTTGTATGTATCTGTCAGGAACTCGCAGGTAGTATATATGTATGGAGCACAATTGCGAGGGATGAGCACACACGTAGTGGCTGTGCCTGGGATCGATTACGTCAAGCCGATAAGGGCCAGTTTTCGTAGTTAAATAACAGTCCAAGCCAATGCAGGCGGAGGAAGTTCTCATACGGTTATACAAGCCAAGTCAGTGCGGGCAGCTGCGGTTTGGAAATGATAAACAAGCAGGAATCAGGAATACAGGAACACAGGTCTGAACTCTGGGAAGCTCACTAATAACTGAGCACTGTGCTCGCTGGGCATTGCTTTATAGGAAAGGTGTGCTGATTAACAGCTATCAGAGAGGGTGTGGTGACAGGTGAGCATTCACACATCTCCTCTAAAACAGATCTGCACTTTAAACTTGGTGCTGATGCAGAGCGCCCTACCATAGGTGAAGACCGAGAAGACACTGCACCTTGCGACTGCCATATTGGACAGGTAGCCTGCTGCTGTTTGTGGACTGGAGAGTGGCACAAACAGCTTTGGAGACTGTGGAGGAAGAGGAGGTTGGAGGGGAGGCACAGACGATGGGGATGATGCAAGGGGAGAGGTATAAGCGACATTACAGTATCTTGTTTTTGAACGCTCTTGTATACATCACAGTACAACTTTCTTATCAAGTTTGTTCACATTTGGTGGATTTGCAACACAATTTCACAGCTACCCATCCAAGATGACTGGCATTTTCGTTTAACCATCTTCTGTCAGATATTTTTGTATTTGGGTAAATACTATAGCAAGTGATGGTACTCTGAGAATATTTTATGTGCAGATTTTTAATGTCTGTATATATTGCTACATGGGAAATATTTGATATAAATATATTCTTTGAGTATATTTGTTTATATGTATTTGTGCAGAACTATACTTAAATGGTTTATGAATAGGGCCAACTTGGGATAGGTTTATAGAGATAATTAGAAAAGATGAATTGTAAAAGAAATTGATTACAGCAAAATGTAAAAAATTCTGCATTTCACTGCTGCTTACATAAAATAAAGAATATTATAAAGGTCCTTAAATAACAACAAACAGGGTTTACTTTTCACTGAAAGCTAACATTTGTGGCTTTCTGAGTCCCAGTTATCCATATGGATCAGTGCGCTGCTCATCGCAGCTCAGTGGCAATTACAAAGGTTCCATTTTGGAATGCAGTTTCCATTATAGACTGTAAATTTTAATTGCTCAACAATAAAAATGCAGATGTTCAGAAATTGTTTTCGGCTGAGAAAACCACAATAGAGTATACATTAGAAGACTTGCATATTTACATTAATCACGATTTCCTTGAATAAACACAGCTTTGGCACATATTATGGGATATTTGCTTGTCTAACCTGACAATACATAGAAAACAACTGTAGTTTCGAATTAGTGTTTTTGTCAATGCATTTAGTCATCTTAACTAGATCACCATCACAAATCTTACTTCTCTAAATTTTGGGTTAAGCTAAGCAATATTTCTGTATTGCAAGCCCTAAATATTTATTTGAAGTGTATTAATCATATGGCTTTTTATACATCAACAAGCTATATAATGCATGTATGTAATGTGAATGTATATTTTAATAGCACCCTTTTTAGTTCTGAATAAACAGTAGCTTGATTTAAAACAAGAAATATTAACTGTGCCACTGATGAAAACAGAGGTTATTTTAGATCAAGAGTACAAAATATTTTACTGACAAGATATTCTGTAGCATTAGGATTCCAGCCAGGAAAAAACATTCTACAGAATGCTTAACTGCTAAAACAAACACATGACTCCGGCTTGCTAACTGAGCCTGTATATCTGTTTAGAGAGATACTGTGACATGGCTTCTATGTACCCTTTCCTACAATTATTTCAGAGACCTTAATGTAAATACATTAGTGCAGCCCTTTACTGCAATATATTTGTAAGTAAGGCCTGCTTCGCTCCAGCATAAGAAAACCACCCTGCTGTGCATACTTCGGCACATGGCCCTGTGCACATGATGACTGCATGACGTGCAGTAGCGAGCATGCGTGTGCCTTGTTGCATGTTCAAAAGTGTGCCTGCACACTCGACACTGGTGTTGGTGCCGAACGGCCCATATAAACTGCAGCACTGCAGAAAAATATTGCTGAGTGGTCTTCAACTAGTTTTGTGTTACTTGCGATTTGACCTGCTTATTCTCCTGACCCATGTATGACCTAGCCTGCCTTCTAAACTGCCCCTGGAACTTTGCTTATGCCTTGTGAGCCAGTCTATTGTATTCTCATTACTGCCTTCTGGCTTGTACCTTTGCTGCCCAGCTGTCTATGAGCTTGGCTTGTGCCCTAATTCTGCTTTTGTCTCTTAATTTGGTACCTCCCTTCCTGACTGTTACTGACCTCAGCTGGTGCCCCAACTCTGCTTCTTTCTCCTGATTTGGTACATCACTGCCCGACTGTTAGTGCTCTTGGTTTGTGCTCCTTCTGTCTCTTGATTTTGGTGCCACTGCCTTTGCTATTTTCCTGTCATCTAGTTTGGGATCTTGGTGTTCCTGCATCTCTTTTCTGCCCTGCAATCTACAGTCATCTGGTTCACACACCCAACAACCACGCAGATTCAGTACTGCCTGTACCACTGGCTCTTGTGCCATTTCCAGGGTTGTTTGATGGGAGGTGCAAGAGAAATCCCCTCATCAACGTGGTCTCCACCAGGTATTTGACAATACTAAATGCAGGAAAGAATACATTTACCCCCTGAAGTGAATGATTTGGATGAGGTCACCGGAGAAGGGTATGTACTCTCTTCCTCAATCAATGATTTGCACAATGTCCGGGGAGAAAGCTATGTAGTTTCTCCATCATATAATGATTTGAATGATGTCAGTTGAAAAGACTATGTAGTCTATGTAGTCAATAAATGATTTGGAAGATGTTAATGAATTATGAATTATCGGAAACCCAGAATAAAGATAACTCATCTATATACAGTATGTGCATGAAAGAAGAAATGTTGATTCTCACCTATGTGTCTAACAAAGGCAATGCTTGGGGCCAGCTTCCCAGGGCACGAAGAAGAAACACAATATCACACTATAAAAAAACAAATAAATAAATGTGTGAAGTCTGGGCATGTGATTGACAATTAAATCAGTGGCTATGCTTGAGGCACGTGTTGGTTTCAGTAGTTTAGTGAAACTGTGTTGGTTTGGCAAGGCAGCAGGATTCTCTGCCAGTCTTGCCATCCAAATTCCTGGTTATATGACCAGGACAATGTGTAAAATGATGGTTATGATGTTGCATTACTTATTTGCATGTAAGAAGATGCTGATGCTGACAGAGATGCTGACAGAGATGCTGATTCATAATGCATTATTCAGGCTGGAGTTGATGCAGTGACACAGGGGGGGGGGAAATTTATCAAAACTGGAGCAGACTATTTTTAGAGCAGATTTACACTGCAGCCAATCAGCTTCTCTCTCTCATTTTCAACTCTTACCTTAGCAAACTGAAGAGAGATGCTGATTGGTTGCCATGGGCAACTGCTCCAAATTCTGTCAGCTCCAGTATTGATAAATTCCCCCCAGGAAGTTCTAGAGTTACAGGCTCTGAATAGTGTGTTCATCTGCTAGCAATGTAGTCTGGCAGGGGTGAGGATAAAATGAATTACATACAGTACCTTTGGAAGATAAAACAATACACACACTAACGATCCATTGTACTCTCAAGCTACAAAAGCCTTAACAATTGAATTTTAAAAAGTTAAAAAATTCACTCACTTTAAATAAAATTCAACTTCACTTCAATCCCCTCTATTCCAAAAATTGCTGTGGATTGCTTGGACATTACTGTTTATCACTGTAGCTTACCTTCTGCTGCTCACATTATTATTTATTTAAAAAAAGTATATATTTTTTAAAATAAGAAACCTGAGTATATAATAACAACCGAGCATTTAAACATCCATGTTTCTTTTATAAGCCTAAATACCTAGGCTAAAAAACAACATTGCCTGAACTCATTAAGCAGACAATGGACTAATAATGAACACAGCAACACCCTAGTTTTTGTTGGGGCATTATAATGAGGATGATAATTGTCTTACAGGCTGTGGATTTCTAGCACTTAGGGCCACATGCTGCTTTGTCTAATATGTAGCATGAAACTTGTTACATGCCCAGAGGAACAACTGATGCTAATGATGTTATAATGTATCAGTACATACACCAAAGAACAGATTACATTTATTAATTCATATATCATCAACCTAATAATATCACTTAATAATATAACTTTATACATTCCCCTGTTCCTCCCAGTGTCTAATTTCTTCTTTAAATCTGGTTCACCTTGTATGCCTACCCCAAATTGTCACTTATTTGCAGGGACTGTCCCTCAGTTGTCCCTCTTTTTGGTCTAATATACAGGAAATTTATTATTTAACGACCCAAAGTGTTTAGCCTGCACTTAAACCTTTATTTTATATCTTAAATATCGTGTTTGCTGTTTTGAAAAGTCAGTATAAAGGAAAAGTAGTGCTGAAAAAAAAACAATTTGGTGTTTAACCATTATCATGTTTGGCATACAAATTCTTATTGGTCAACACAACTGTTGGCATGGAAATGGTGTGTCCATTGCCTAAATACATTGTGCTGGAAGGTGTCCCTCTTTCCCATCTCAAAAAGTTGGGAGGTATGTGTATGGTCTTAATTTAAATTATGTTCTACCTAATGCTCAACCGTCTCAAGTAAATCTTAGAAACCCAAAACAAATGTGCAGTTGCCATATTCTAAAGTCACTTACAGTAATCCAATAATGCTTTCAGGATCAGTCTACCCAAAACTAGTTGGGAGACCACAATATCATGGTCACAGCAGGTGGGGAGATCTACAAGAGACCCTGCCACTAAAAAGATATAATAAGCTGGCAATTATCCAACTTCTCCACATCTTAAATCAAAAATATAGTAAATACATTTTGGATTTATTGACATGTTACAAATATTGCTTCAGGATACTCATCTTAAACTGTATGTAACCCCCAATGATAAACTTATTTTCTCTCTTTTATTCTGTTAAAATGTGCGTTGTTATAACTGTTCAATAAGTGCAAACAATACCTGTTGATCCAGCCAGAATTCCAGAGAGCTTATAACTTCCTGTGCGCTCTGCCTGTGCGGATTGTGATCAGTTACCATCGCTCCTAGTTCTATCTATAGGAGATGTGTTCTGTAGTCCTAACACACATCCTGTTCATCCAGTGACAACACTGCTCCTCCATAGGTACAGTACAGTAAGGGAGCCTGGTCACCATAGGACAAAAAGTGTGTTATTCTCAGGATTACCAGATGAAAACAAAAGGAACGAAGCTTGAAAAAGAAAACTAATGCAGCCACCACATCTAAGGACAGGTAAGCTGTATTATATTTTGCTCTTAGGTTTATATGAACATTTAAGCAAACCTGTCACTATTTGTGAGCTCCAAAACTAACTTTCAGAATAACAGCATGAAAATGTCTGCCTTTTTTGAATTGTTAGCACAGAGAAATGGCCTCAACACATCTAATGATAAGATGCAGTATGCCTCTCAAAAAGACTGGTGAAGCCCAGCATGATGAGAATGCAGTGGGGGCAGTCATATACCCTTTAAATTGAAATAATATTTCTTTGTACGTATTTTCTATTTTGTTTATTATAGTAAGGACTTCCTCTCCAGAAATCTTATAGACAAAATCCACTGCCTGTTAAGGTCAGTTTTTTCTATTTCCATAGAGCACTGTAAAACTTTTCATACATTAAAGTGAATGTTAAAAGTTCACACGCTGAATTTAATTTTCTTGATTTGAATATATTGGTCCCTTGACCATCAAGCATTGCCTACTGTGTAAAGTATGCCTGCAGTAGTATTATTATTATTATTATGAAGGATTTATATAGGGCCAACAGTTTGCGCAGTGCTTTACAATATAAGGAAGACATTACAATTACAATACAATTCAAGACAAGACGGGATGGCCCTGCCCGCGAGGGCTTACAATCTAAAGGGTGGGGGAAGTGATACATGAGGAGGTAGCTGTGTGGGGATGAATTGTTTGAGAATGTGATAGTTCAGTGGTCAGGTTGAGGTGAGATAGGCTTCCCTGAAGAGATGAGTCTTAAGGGATCGCCTAAAGGCAGTCAGAGTGGGAGATAGATGGACAGGTTGGGGTAGAGAGTTCCATAGGATGGGAGAGGCTCCCATCCTACGGAAGTTGTGGAGTAGAAAGATATATTTGAGTGTCATCGGTATAGAGATGGTAATGGAAGCCATGTGAGGTTATTAACTGACCAAAGGAGGAGGTGTAGATAGAGAAGAGAACGGGGTCCAAGGACAGAGCCTTGGGGGACCCCTACAAAAAGAGGAAGAGGAAGGGAGGGATTAGATTTGTAGGTGACACTAAAGGAGCGCTTAGATAGGTAAGAGGAGAACCATGAGAGAGCAGAGTCTTGTAGGCCAAGCGAGTGGAGTTTTTTGAGGAGGAGCAGGTTGTCAACAGTGTCCCACTCCACCTCCTTTCTGTCCATTGGGTCTGAGTGAGTGCGTCCGATGTAGACCACCATGGGAGAGGGCAGCAGGGGAGGCAGAGTCGGATTCTTGAAGCCAGGTTTCAGTAACCGCTAGCATGTTAAAGGAATTGGAGATAAGAAGATCATGGACAGCGGTGAGTTTGTTACAGACAGAGCGGGCATTCCAGAGGGCGCATGAGAAGGAAGGACCGGTTCTAGGAAGCAGGGGAATAGAAATCAGGGTGCGCGGATTGCAGCTGCTGCCAGAGGAAAGGCAGTGCTGGATTGGGGGGTGAGTATTAGAAAAGAGAGTGCCAGGATTGTGAGAGATATCCCCTGAAGTCAGGAGAAGCAGAAGTGTGACTGAAGTGAGATGAGAGGGAGTTTTATATGAGCGAACATGCCCCAGTGTCCTGGAGGTAACTCTAGCATGTGTAGTAAAATTAACTTACAACACAACTCTTTTGGAGGCTCTGATTTACAGTAGATCTAAAGTCAAATTCACAACTTAGTTTTTTTCAACCTACTGCTGTCATGTAAAGAAATAAGACCCCTCTTATACTTGTTCAGTACAGTATAACAGTGTCAAATAACAGACATCTCATATATAAAGAAAATTAAACAACTACAGGGCTCTGTCATTTGATATGTTCAGTCATTTGACCCGGTGTGTGGTGCCAGGCTATTAGCAGGGCAGCAACTGTTATATTGCAGGTACCCTCCTCTGAAGTATCAGGCTCATATAAATAAAGCTATACCAAAGTGCAAATTTAAACCTTTTGTGGATAGGCTTGCACAATTACAATAATATATATCCAACTCTAGCAATTTTTTTTGAAGTTTTGAATACAACAGAGAAGTGTTAGAGCAGTGGTGGTCAACGTACCTACAGTACTTACAAAGGCGATCTCAAGTGTGGCCTCTGACCTCACCAAAGGGCCACACACAGGGCCAGTGCAAGGATTTTTGCCTACACAGGCAAAGGTGGATTTTTGTGCCCCCACGGCACCCTCAGTTGGCTGTCTATACATCCTTTTTTGCCTATACATCTTTTTTTTTTCTTTGCATGGCTGTGCGTAGCTCAACCAACACAGCCACGTCATCCATCCACAGGAAGGTGGATCTACAAGTACCGTCTGCCACCGTTGGATTTTTAATTTTAGTTAATTTAACTTTCTGTTTTTTAAAACTTTTTTTTTTTTTTTTTATTTTTTTTTTTTTAAGCGCCGCAGGGTTCTTCAGTTTATCCCCTGCCCCTTTGCTCGGGGTCCGTGCTTCGGCCTGCAGCCCGCCGCCATCTTGGGACACCAGGCCTCCCTTCTTCTTTGACATCTGCGCCGGTCAAAGCGCCCGCTCACCCCCGCGATCGTGTGCCACAAGGACCGGAGGATTACCCCCTGCAAGCTGACTGGGAACAGGAGACTGGCAAGGTGATTATCAGAATGATATGCAGGATTTCTGTGGAGAGCTCGTTCCAGTGCGACTGTCTACATGCGGCTGCTGGCCACGCCCATTTTTTTTGTATTTTAGTTCATTTAAGTTTATTTTTTTAACCTTTTTTAATTTTTTTATTTCCGTTTATTTAACTTAATTTTTTTAACTTCATTGCTGAGAGCAATAGCCAGCCTGTTTTTGGCTATTTCAAATTGCAATAGCCAATAATAGGCTGGCTATTGCACCCGCCCACTGCCTGCCCTCTCTGCTGATTGACAGCAGACAGTGGGCGGGTGCAACAGCCAGCCTGCTATTGGGCTGGCTATTGCACCCGCCCACTGCCTGCTGTCAATCAGCAGAGGAGGGACCTAAACGAGAAAGTTCTCCTTCAGGTCCCTCTCTGCTGATTGACAGCAGGCAGTGGGCGGGTGCAACAGTCAGCCTGCTACTGGCTACTGCAATTTTACATTGCCAATAGCAGGCTGGCATTGCTGCCATCTGCTGGATTGGAGACAGATTGCCGTTAACAGCCTAGCACAGCGCAGGGGAGGGGTAGCAGGCGGCATGGGGGAAGGAAACTCACAAAATGTCAATTGTTTCTCCTTACAGGTTGTAATCAGCTCTCTGTCCCCTCTGACACAGACTGCTGCAGCAGATGACAGTCTGAGTCTGCAGCAGGGAGAACGAGACGGGCACAGTTATTGCGGCGGCTGTTCCTCTGCAGGGACTGTGCTACCATGTCTCCGTCTTCCCCAACAGTGTCCTAGTACAAGGCCGCTTGTGCTGCCTTGTACTAGCACCGGCACTGGCCACACATAATCAGTGAAAGTAATGTTACAGAACGCTGTAAGAGACAAACAACATACAACTGGAAGATGCTCAAAGACTGTGACTGTGAAGATGCTATGGGAATTGTTGGGGAGTGCTTCATATATA
>NW_017308713.1:120354-126378 GCF_000935625.1 Nanorana parkeri
ATATATATATATTTATTTTTTTTCTAGATGCATTTTACTTTGTTTAATAAGTACCTGCCAAAGGAGGCTGACAGTAGACCCAGGTCATAACTGGTGCTGATAGTTCTTCTACCTTCAGCCAATGAAGACTGGAGACAGGGGGTCCCTGATTGCTCAGAGCTGAACACTTTTGGCTTTGCTCAAGGAAAAGGACATTAGTGAACTGGAGTTCACTTCTCTCTCCTACTATCAGGTTTATGCCCAGCACTGGCCCAGGTTAAGAATGAGGTGCTGGTGCTGCAGTCCTGCCAAGCAAAAAATGCAATTACACATTTAAAATATGTGATGCCAGAATATGGTGGTCCCTGATGTTCCATAACACTACATACAGCCTAAAGGCATCTCCCAAGTATATATTAGAAATACATTGTGTTTTTTCCATGTCACCCTCAAAGGAGGACCTCCTCCCTGCTGATCAGTAGTTAAAACAAAATAATTGCATAGTATATATATCCCCCATGGCATCACACAGCTCCCTATGTTTAGCAATCCCTTGCCCATTATCCTTGAAAATGCCAAGAATTGATTTTCAAGATCCCCCCCATTGACGAAAGTGGGGTTCAGATTAAAGTTTGCAATTTATGGATTCTATGATTGATTAAAAAAAAGGACCGCTAATCAAACCCAGGCAAATTCACTCATCCCTACTTGGCTATACACCAACTATAAATTTATCATCTTAACTTGTTAGAAATGAAACTGAAACTGGACATTGTCCAACAAGAAATTATTATTTTACAGAATTTATATAGCGCCAACAATTTGCACATCGGTTTACAACATATGGGGAGACAGTTCAATTAAAATACAATGGCATACAAAATGATCTGAGGGACCCGGTTCATGAGAGCTTACAATCTACAAGGAATGCCAATAAGTTTTGAAACTGAATGGAAACATGTCTGAACAGCAAAGCTGTTTGGTTTGGTCTGTTTAGTGTATAGAATAAACATTCAGAACATCTACTGTGCAATTATCACATGCTTAGTCCTGTAGTTTTCAGTCCTAAAAAAGAAAGTTTAGCCTCACCAGGGGTCAATGTATTACCGGGCTTGAGTTATAGCAAACAATCCTGACCTCATCACACACAAATGTTCCAAAGAAAAACAGCTCCAACTGCCACAGCTTACTTTTCATACACAACAACACTTGGTTCTGTTAGCTAATTCATTCTATGTTGAAAATGCTAGGGGAAAGGTAGGAGACATTTAAAAATGCAATGACTTAATACAAGCTTTGCCTTCCTACTCCTTTGACAGTCTGTGGAACAATAAACTTGGATACCAGTGACAACTAGATTATCGGTTTGGTTATAAGCATGTTTACAGCTGAAGGGATAGTAATGTATTTCCGGTGTCCCACATTCATGCCTATTAGAGTGAATAATAGCATCTCAGAATTATTCTCATATTTCTCATATTTTTACATTCACTACATATATTTAAGTGTGGAACAATGAGCACTTCCCTAGGTAGCATTTCCTTTCAAAGTAATGCATGCTGTCTTTACATTTTAAAATGTTCACTACTTCACAGGCAAGTTGTTTCCAGCACTTCAAACCATGGGGTTGACAACGTTGTCAATCCTAATTGTTGAGTATATTCATGCTCTCATTGATAGTCACATTGGTGCAGGGGCCCTGTGTTCACAATTCCATTTGAACTCTGTAATGGTGGTCACAGAGTAGACTGCATGTCAAGCAGACTGTCCAAACACCATCCACCACAACAACAGGATGGGCTCTAATTCATTCTTGGTCTAGCCACTTATCCTGCACCTTATGTTACTGCACTACTGTGTGGCCTACCACCTAAAAGTGATGTTTAACACTGATGCCTAATTAATTTTCAAAGTGAAATGGGCATGTCCTTTACAAGGATTCTTAATGGCACAATCTCCATCTCCCGGGTCGGGAGTCGCGCTGTGTAATCTGACACAGCGCGGCTCCCGATCCAGGTCAGCATTCTATCGCCATGGCACCCCTCCGCCAATCACAGTGCGCTGCCGCTACTGCCCAGTCCACGCCCACTCCGCTGGATGGGGCCTCGGACGACAGTGACAACCCAGCAAACAGAAAACACATAGGAAGCAGGTGAAGACAGAAGACCAGCCAGAAGAGGTAAGGGTAAATAATTCATTAACATAATTATTATTTGTAGCCTAATGCTGTATAAAGTATTGTTGCAGCAATGCACAATAGGACCCTCTATAGAGGACTACAAATCTCAGCAGTACTTTATACAGAAATGCTATTGTTATATAAAGTATTGCTGGGATGTGCAGTCCTGTAAAGCCTGTGCCATTCTGCATTGCTGTAAATATTAGGGCTGCACCGATATATTGGCCGCAAATCGCACTTTTGGCTAAATGCTGAAAGTGCAATTTTTCTGCTGATACAGCGGCGCATCTCTGCTTTCTTTCCTCCTTGCTGGGCGCTGCTCTGTGTCCCAGCGGGGAGGAGAGAAAGTGACAGCCGGCCGAGCGCTGCGGGAGGAGAGCGCCGTGTTTTTGTTTTTTTTGGCACCAGGGCCCTTTGTTCCTTAGGTCCGCCACTGACTAGGTCCCAACAGCACACTATATAATGCTGCTTACACAGCAGCCCTACATAGTGTGTTGCTGGAGTTAAAATAGAGAGTCTAAATCAGAGTTCTATCATCCCCTGCAGCCATCCTCATCCTGCTCATCCTCTGTCAACCAGGCTCATACTGGTCCTCAGTCCACCGCAGCTGCCAAAGCGGCCTATTCTGACTCCTTGTCCATAGCTACTCCTGCCCTAACCCCATCATCATGCATGGAGGAGTCAGCTGAATTGTTTGAACACAGCATCAGTGACATGCTGCTGGAGGATACGCAGCAATTACAATGGTCTGATGTTGGCTCTGAGGTTGAGGAAGGGAGTCACATGAGCCTAGAGGGGGTGCTTAATGATGGACAACAAACTGGCACCCATGTTCTCCCAGCCACAACATATGGGAATGGGAATGATGATGAGGTCACTGACTCTACTTGGGTGCCTGATCGAAGAGAGGAGGAAAGTGAGGAGGAGTCAAAACCCCAACGAGGCAGGATGTCCTCCAGGGGCAGCCATAAAAGCACCCACCCTAGTGCATCAGAAGGCAGAGCTGCACAGGTGCAAGGCGCTGGTGTCTCCCAGCACCACACTTCCAGGAACTCAGCGGTGCGGGAGTTTTTCAGCACACGTGCAGCAGACCGCAGCATTGCTATTTACAACCTGAGTCTCAAGCGGAATAAGAGTGGCAAAAACATGAATTGCTTGGGTACCACGTGCTTGAAGATACATCTGACCACCTGCCACGCAGCCCGTTGGCAACACCACCAAAGAAAGGGCCACACTTCTCCTCGCTCCTCATATGTCATCTCTGCCCTCACTATGCATCATGCCATGTCTACAACCTCCACTGAGAGGGATGATGGTATAACAATGGGTGTCACAGGTCCTTCGTGCCAGCAGCCCACCAGCTGTAGATTTGACCAGTCAAATTTTGCTGCCCCGGCTGCTGCAGTGGAAAAATAAAATCCTGTCCCACCCATCCATATGCTTAGCTTCTAATTGCCAGCTGGGCCAAATTGCTAGCTTTACAACTGCTGCCTTTCCATCTGGTGGACTCTGCCCCCTTTCGTGAGTTTGCAGAATGTGCTGTACCACAGTGGCAGGTTCCCAAATGTCACATAAGGCCATTCCAGTTCTGTGGAAGTAAATGTTTCTGCCTCGTTGGACAAGGCAGTCAGCAGCAAGGTCCACATTACCGCTGACACGTGGTCCAGCAAGCATGGTCAGGGATGTTATATTTCCTCCATGGCACACTGGGTAACTCTGCTTGCAGCAGGGAGGGATCCAAGACGGGGCTCCTTACTGGAGCTTGTTCAGCCACCACGCCTCCAAAAAGATGATGATGTGAGATCTGTCTGCTCCACCGCCGCCTCTTTGTCCTCCACGGTGGCCTCTTCTGCTGAATTGTCCGGTGAACCAGTAGTTCACCATAAGCATTCAAGGGGCTACGCAACGGGTCTGTCTAGGGGACAGGAGCCACACCGGGGCAGAGATTCTGTGAGATCTGCAGGGGCAGTCCCAGAGGTGGTTAACACCACGGCAGCTTGAGCCAGGAATGGTTGTATGCGATAATGGCAGCAACCTTCTCTCCATCCTACACCTGGGAAAGTTGACGCATGTACCATGCTTGGCACATGTCCTCAATTTAGTGGTACAGCATTTCTTAGCCAGGTAACCAGGGCTGCAAGACCTTCTGAGGCAGACCAGAAAAGTCTGCAGCTATTTCAGGCGCTCATTCCCAGCCAGCCTTCTTGTTGGTCAGTACTTCCTGTGTCATGGCCACAGCTAACAGGCCACATGAAACAGGGACATGTGTATTCTGCACAGTATGCTACAAAAGCATCATCTTTTGACCGCATAAATACCACAATTCATTCATCTGTTGTATCCTGTCATCTGCTGTAAGCTGATGTTCAGAATAAAGCACCTTTGTGTAAAGAAACGGTATTTGGTGAGTTCAGCTATCTGATAAGGATTGTCCTCAGTGATTGAATCTGCTTAAACAGGCCAGGCATAGAGGTCTCAGCAAGGGATAAGTCACTAGCACAACAATCGGAGTCAGAATACATGTTTTTTAAAGTTCTACCCCCATAGACTTGCATTGAGTTCAAGTTCGAATTCAAACTTTTTGGATGTTCTAAAGTTTGAATTTGAACAGAACTCGGACCTGTTCGGCCCATCACTAGTGACAACATGAACAACGTGTGTTTAGTGACTTCTTCAGAGATCATCATGATAGCGCTCCTGCTCTCTTGGTACAATGAAGGGGTCATGCTCTGTGTATCTGAAGTGCATGAATGAAGTCATGGCTGAATATGTTATTCACAAATTCACTGTTACAAAAAGAAAAACACAAAACAAAAAAAACCCCTCTCTTTACTTTACCTCTAAAACACTTTCCCATACTTTGTAACGGAAACATAATTGTAGTATTTTTGTAAAAGGGTCAAAATGCAAATACAATTTATACTTGGAATCATTCAAGCTGCCAAACCTGCATGTAGATCAGTCTAAATAAAAATTTCCCAAAGGCTTATCACCTTTTTTATCAGCAGCATGTTTCTCATGTTTTACAACTATTCCATTAATTTTCTGACAAGCAGTCTTAGTAATTTCAACTTATGCAGAGTTTATAATTAATAGAGGGTATTAGATGTGCACTGCTTAAAGCCCAATTTAATCTTCAGTTTAAATTAGCTGGTGGGTAAAGTCTTATAGATTGTTTTTTGGAAAAAAATTAGCTACTTAGAAAAGCCTGTGTTGTGCCAACCTTCTGCAGAGTAGAACCCTTGCTTTATGAGGGGAAGCAGTGGTCTCATTCCAGAGGTCCGAACTACACCCTACTAATTCAGAGCCCGTGCTCTCCTATCCGTGGGAGCATGAGCTTTGCTGATTGCAGAGCTATAGGTCTGACTCAGTAGGAGATGTGTTGGACCTTTGCAATAGGACCAGTGATTCACCACAGAGAGCAAGGATCTTTGCTCTGCAGCGTTGTCAGGGTTTCTTACCCTTCCTTCTTCAGTCGCTTGCAGCATGGCTTGTAGTGTTTCTGACACTGCTGTTCCTCTTTGACGCACTCTTATGTCTAAACCCACAAACATCATCATCCTGCTGCTACTGGAAAGTCTTCTAGCAAATTCCTGTCTCAGAATGATGATGCAAGCACAATTACACTATTTAACCTTCACTTGTCCATTCAGTCTCGACCCTTGTGTTCTTATCTACCTAGTTCTGCAGTTCCTGTTCTCCGTGCATGGCACTGGCTGACTGATCGCCTGGTTCCTGACTCCGGCTTTTGTCTATGTTGATCCTGTTCTCCATGCTCCCTGACATGGTTTGGCCGACTACCCGTTTTGGCATCTAACCCCTGGCATGGCACTGAGGACGTCCTGGACTTTCTCTATTGATTTTTG
>NW_017308713.1:128514-128759 GCF_000935625.1 Nanorana parkeri
CACTGACCACCTACAGTCTGCACTGACCACCTACAGTCTGCTCTGACCACCTAGCCCACACTAACCACCCAAAGCCCGCACTGACCTAGGCACTCAGAGCCTGCACTGACCACCTAGAGCCAGCACTGACCATCTAAACCCACGCTGACCACCTGTAGCCTGCACTGACCACCTAAAGCCCGCACTGACAACAAGAACCCACAGTGACCACCTAGAGCCCGCACTGACCACCTGGAGCCTGCACT
>NW_017308713.1:131687-132087 GCF_000935625.1 Nanorana parkeri
CTAGGTATGCCCCTGGGCAAGGAACAGGCTTTTCTACACCGTGGTAGAACTGTGGCCGTCTTAGAAAGAACACAAACTATAAGACATTGAACACCTGGAATGTATTTAGCTGAATTAAATTGAAGGTTCTAATTGGCTTTAAACCATCTACTGTAAAAACTGACAGATTTAGGTCTACTGTTGCTATAGCTTACATTATTGCTGTATGCCTTATTTTCACAGATACACATGACACCATTAACTCTTGCCCTGATGCAAATAACCTCAGCAAATAGATGTTTAAATAACTATATCACACTGATCACAATGTTATATTCTGGCATATGTACTTGCAATAATTGTCAAGTGCTCCTTAGTGACACAAGCTGTAACACCCACAATGCAGGAATAGTAAAAAAAA
>NW_017308713.1:136615-136933 GCF_000935625.1 Nanorana parkeri
CTCACAGCCGCTGCTGAGTCAGTGACAGCCAGTAGCTGCGGAGGAGGCTGGGCCTGTCATTGGCAGCAGAGGAGGAGGCGGGGCCCTGTGTCAGCAGTGGAGGAGGAGGTGGGACCCAGCGACGGAGGATGTGGGGCCCGTCAGCAACCATAGAGGAGGAGAAGGCAGTGCCCAGTGGTAGAGGAAGCTGACAGCGGATAATGGCTGACAAGCAAGAAGTGGGCAGGGGTATGACCAGCCCATCTGAGACCCTGCAGAACCCACCATGGTGGGCTCATCAGGGTCACTCTCAGGTGGGCTGTTTGGGATCTCAGGTGG
>NW_017308713.1:146637-146875 GCF_000935625.1 Nanorana parkeri
TTAAGTTTTGGTCTTCCATAACAAGCTGCTGGCAGGGGCAGTGGCGGAACTATCATCATAGTGACCCAGGTGGCCGCTATGGGGCCCAAGGCAGAGGGGGGCCCTGCCAGGACAAGGAACAAAGGGATCCCCCTCATGCCGTACAGGCTGCTAGCTGTCACTGGCGGCTGTCAGGAGGAATGCGCCGCCAGTGACAGCCTGTCAGTGATCTGTGCAGCAGTGCGTTCCTCCTCACAGC
>NW_017308713.1:150581-150838 GCF_000935625.1 Nanorana parkeri
AATATGCCCGACGGCAATCCGGGCCGTTGATCATCCGCAATCAGGCAGCGGGAGCCCTCTATTCAGGCATATTAGTGGGCCTCTTGCTGGGGCCTCTTGGGGCCGGTCACCACCTCAATAGAGAGCCAGTGTCGCTCTGCATACCAGGTGAGAGCCAACACTGACAACCTGGAGCCCGCACTGACCACCAGGAGCCCACACTGACCGCCTACAGCATGCACTGACCACCTACAGTCTGCACTGACCACCTACAGTCT
>NW_017308714.1:0-19635 GCF_000935625.1 Nanorana parkeri
TTATAAACAATGTTACTTTGTATCTCTCTATCCCCCTCTGAGCAATGTTTATAAATATGTGTCTATTTTTTAACAGCAAAAGATATTACAATGGCTGTTTGTCACTCAGCAACTGAGGAAGAACAGATACAGAGAATGACACCCGGCATATGGAATAAGGGAAGTGGTACTGTGCAGAGTCCATACATACAGAATACGTACAGATACTGAGAATATTCTGCTTACAGCTAATTTTTTCGTGTCCCTCTTGTAATGTGCCGCTCTAGGCTGGCAGCAGACTTGGCACGTCTCAATGTCACATTTGATGCCACGGGGACACACTAGAAATGTGTCGCTCTACACGGAAGGGTACACACTAATTATTTTCTGGCTCCTGTTTTCATGGATGATAGAGTCAGATAAAAAGATTGAGATGAAAAACAGCAATAGGTGAGTACAGATGGACGATCAGCTTCTATCGGAGCCTTTTACAGATCATTCATTATGGATCATATCTTAGAATTGTATCCAGAATTCAGATCTTTGTGTTGTGTGATATTCTCCAATATATATAATACTATAAAGAGACATAAACACACAAAGATTGAGGTGTCCGCCCACATTAGGCTCTATGTATAGACAAGATTTGGGTTCGTGGATCCACTGGTGGGGTAGATATCTGGGGCCCCCGTTTTTGTAAAGTGACTTCCAGGTCCCTATTAGTTCCTAAAAGTCTCCACCACAAACCGCTACATTGCTTTCGGGGCCCTGGAGGTGGGAAGGAGGCCCCTGTCCCCCCAACATTTCTATCAGGTGACTTGCATGGGGCAAAAAGCCTTGCCATCCTCATTGTAAGGTGTACACCCCCCACCCCTCTGATCGAAGACTACCTGTCTATAGACCCCCCACTCCCCCATTGTTGCATATTTCCTGTCCTCCCTTTCCTTGACATTCAGGTAGAATAACAGGATAATGGTCCAGTTTGAACCACACGGGGAACCTCATGTCATTTTATTACTTCTTATTTACATTTATTATCACTTCTGAGGGACGACATCGTACTTTTCCTCCAGTGAATCAATGCCGGCCCGCTCACTCATCCTTCGCTCAGTGATTGGAAAATAAAATCAGAATTCTATGTGACAAAACATGAAATATATCCTTCTGTCTCCCGAAAACCCCCTCCAACTTCTACAAATGTTCTGCGGTTTTGCCACCATAACCCAGAATGATCTTCAAGGGATGAAATCTGGAGAAGGTGACCTATGTTCTTCCAAAATATCCTCTGCAGGTATTTCAGCGTTTCACTGTAAACGTTCAACTTTCCATTTCAGACTTTTACAGAAACACAGAAATATTCAGTAAGAAAATATTCAACCAACACAAGATCAATGATTCAGCTGAACATCCCATGGAGATCTAATCCATGATTTTGGTGGGCCTCACAGTCCCTGTGTTGGTGGTCTCCTGTCAGGAAGTGATGGCCTCCCATTATTTACTTTGTCGTGAAGTTGTGGAAACTCATTTTCCAGAGATGAAAAGAACCAATGTATGTATCTGGTGGGCCCTCTTGTGGTGTTTCTTTATAATGGTAATGGTAATGTCCTTTATAGACAGGTAGGCTTTTATTAGGGATTTATAGGAGTGGTAACCTCTCATTTTGTAGACATCATACAGAGATCAACTCCATGTATTATGAGGGGAACACTTGTGATGATGAATTATACTAGTAGTGGTGTTTTGTTTTATGGATGACTAGTCTTCTGTCATGGTGTGGTGCTCTTTCTCTTTATAGATCAGTAATCTGTCAGGGACTAGTGGCCTCCTGTTCCACAGATGGATAGTCTTCTGTGGGTGATTAGTGGTCTCTCTGTCATGGAGTGGTGGATAGTCTTCTGTCATGGAGTGGTGGTCTTTCTCCTTACATAGGTAGTCTTCGGTCAGAAAGTGGTGGTCCCTCATGTTATAAATGGGTAGTTTTTTGTCAGAGAGTGGTGGTATCTTGCTCTGTTCTATCAGAGAGTGGTGGTCTCTCATTCTGTAGACACGTAGACGTTTGTCATAAAGTGATGGTATCTTTTTATATAAACAGACAGTTTTCTACCAGAGTGTTTTATCAGAGGGTGGTGGTCTCTCAGTTTATAGATAGGTAGTCTTCTATCAGAGGGTGGTGGTCTCTTGCTCTATAGATAGGTCGTCTTCTATCAGAGGGTGGTGGTCTCTCAGTCTATAGATAGGTAGTCTTCTATCAGAGGGTGGTGGTCTCTCAGTCTATAGATAGGTAGTCTTCTATCAGAGGGTGGTGGTCTCTCAGTCTATAGATAGGTAGTCTTCTATCAGAGGGTGGTGGTCTCTCAGTCTATAGATAGGTAGTCTTCTATCAGAGGGTGGTGGTCTCTCAGTCTATAGATAGGTAGTCTTCTATCAGAGGGTGGTGGTCTCTCAGTCTATAGATAGGTAAGAGGGTGGTGGTCTCTCAATCTATAGATAGGTAGTCTTCTATCAGAGAGTGGTGGTCTCTTGCTCTATAGATAGGTACTCTTCTATCAGAGGGTGGTGGTCTCTCAGTCTACAGATAGGTAGTCTTCTATCAGAGGGTTGTGGCCTCTCAGTCTATAGATAGGTAGTCTTCTATCAGAGAGTGGTGGTCTCTCACTCTATAGATAGGTAGTCTTCTATCAGAGGGTGGCGGTCTCTCAGTCTACAGATAGGTAGTCTTCTATCAGAGGGTGGTGGTCTCTTGCTCTATAGATAGTTAGTCTTCTATCAGAGGGTGGTGGTCTCTCAGTCTACAGATAGGTAGTCTTCTATCAGAGGGTGGTGGTCTCTTGCTCTATAGATAGGTAGTCTTCTATCAGAGGGTGGTGGTCTCTCAGTCTACAGATAGGTAGTCTTCTATCAGAGGGTGGTGGTCTCTTGCTCTATAGATAGGTAGTCTTCTATCAGAGGGTGGTGGTCTCTCAGTCTATAGATAGGTAGTCTTCTATCAGAGGGTAGTGGTCTCTTGCTCTATAGATAGGTAGTCTTCTATCAGAGGGTGGTGTTCTCTTGCTCTATAGATAGGTAGTCTTCTATCAGAGGGTGGTGGTCTCTCAGTCTACAGATAGGTAGTCTTCTATCAGAGGGTGGTGGTCTCTTGCTCTATAGATAGTTAGTCTTCTATCAGAGGGTGGTGGTCTCTCAGTCTACAGATAGGTAGTCTTCTATCAGAGGGTGGTGGTCTCTTGCTCTATAGATTGGTAGTCTTCTATCAGAGGGTGGTGGTCTCTTGCTCTATTGATAGGTAGTCTTCTATCAGAGGGTGGTGGTCTCTTGCTCTATAGATAGGTAGTCTTCTATCAGAGGGTGGTGGTCTCTCAGTCTATAGATAGGTAGTCTTCTATCAGAGGGTGGTGGTCTCTCAGTCTATAGATAGGTAGTCTTCTATCAGAGGGTGGTGGTCTCTCAGTCTATAGATAGGTAGTCTTCTATCAGAGGGTGGTGGTCTCTCAGTCTATATACAGGTAGTCTTCTATCAGAGGGTTGTGGCCTCTCAGTCTATAAACGTGGGTGAGTCACTCAGGGAGTCGGCACAGCTGAACTTTATGTGGGGAGGAGGCGATGAGGATGGATGTATAGCAGCTCAATATCTTTACATGACTGTGCGTGTGTTACCTCATTTGAGTGACATCCTCGTCACCTCCGAAGCTCCAAACTGTAAATACAACTTCAGGTATTCCTCAGTATTTCATCCATGTCGTGTGATCTGCTTCATTCTCCATTCTGATACCATCAAACGTCTTTGCTTCCCCTCCCCACTTGCTGCGAGCTGTGGAGGGGGTCATTCAATCTCATTTGATTCCACCTGGAGCCATTGTGACCTACTGACCACCAACACCATGATGCATCTTCATCTGTGGACACTGTCCCTTCTCCTTACAACAGGTAAGTACGACCACTAAATGTTGTCTTTTTATAGGTAAGAAGATTTTCTGAGGTCAGAGTTCAGCCAGATTTTTTTATTTTTAAGAATGTGAAACGAAATTATAGAGAGAAATCAGAATATCACAAGAAACTGCGAACAACAATGAATGATATCTGACGGGCAGGATTTTAGTGCAGATTGTATCTCCAGTTTTAAAACAGCTTAAAATTCTGCAATGTGGGAATATAAAAAACTATAAAAAATTACTTATTTCTTCATTTCTGAAAAACAATAATGAAAAATAATAAGATTTAGTGGGTTTGTTGTTCAAAAAATATACCCAAAGCCTACGAATTAGTGAGACGTAACTCATTTTCTGATTGATTTCTGTGTTTTGTCACCTAAAATGGGCACCGAGGCCACCCAATGCGCATCGATAAAACTGAGCATTTGAGAAATAAATCCCCATGAAATAAAATGGAAAGATGAACTTTCACCTTAAGGCGTATTTCCCTTAAAAAAGGAAAATGAAGACCACTTTTACCACACCTAGACCTCCACTCAGGGCCGGATGTCCCACAAGGCCAACCAAGGCCCGGCCTCGGGACAGCAGGGAGTAGAGGGGCAGCAGGGGTGTGGAATTCCTATCTTCAGACGCCTGGGACATGTAGTTCCGGGTGCCGGGCAGGTAGTTTTCTACATGTAGCCCGGCTTTGGGCAAGCAGAGCTAAATGTAGAGCGGGGAAGCCGCCGCTTGTTTTGTACAAGTGATCTCAGCGATGACGCCGAGATCACTTGTATGCAGCCTGCATACAGGGGCGGCGCATTGAGGAACCTGGCATTGGGGCAGCAGAGAGAGTAAATCCCGCCTTGCCTCCACCTCCTTCTGATCTTGACTTGGAGGAGAAGTGAATGTGGAAGACCTTTTCAGGGGGTTCTTCACAGTAAGATCAGTTAGGGTCTGGAACTCACTGCCACAGGCGGCGATCTCAGCATTTTGAATATGATGGAAATCTCCAAAATGGAACTCAGATTTGGCCAAGCTTCACTTCAAAGAAAATTCTGGAAACTCTGAAACGTGAGAAGAATCCCACAGCCACATTTTAAGATAAAAATAAATGTCTGTTATGCCGATGATGGTTTAATTTGCTGGTGACTCAGTCCCGCCTCTAACACACCAACAATGACAATGTGGCTCCTTGTTAGGTGATTGTCACGCCAATTAGTGTAACGTTGATTCGGTAATCATCACTCCCAATGATACAAACCCGTCTTTCAGGGTAACAATATGAAGACATTTTTTAACAATGTGTTTGTAAATTAGTTGGCCGCTTGTTATAATAATTTTACATTTGTTCTGAAGCAATAACTCATCCGAGCTTCAATCGTATCATTCAGGTATAGGTGTAGTCTGGTGGGCAGAGTCACACGCTGGTTCCTTGTATATTGAGTGGACTCCAGTGGTGAAATCCTTCTGTCATATTTTCCTACTCAGCACCTGCTCCCTTCGGACTCTCTCTCTTATTGTTGCGCTCTCCTCAGTATAAAATACATGACATATTCAGAGGAAGAACGGGACATTGAGACTTTTGCAATGGTAGCAGCAGGTGTGCAGAGATCTCATCACCAGATTCCCAGAGAGACAAAAAAAACATATTGGTTGCTTAACTCTGGGATTAGGACCAAGATCTTGTGATAGATGACCCATAAGAGGAGCAGAATCTCTAAATAAGTCTGATGATTTCTGGTTTGTATTTGTAAAAGGACTAGACTCTCTGTGGGTGGAAAATCTCATGGGTGACCCTGAAGAAGACAGATGTTCCCATAGTAACTCACGGAGCTAGGCGGATCCAGACATAATTGTCGGGATCCGCTTCAGCTGCGGCGTCTCAGTATATAGTGAGCTGTAGCTTGCGGTATACTGAGCTTAGGATGACGGGAGGACGCTAGTTTGTGTCCTCCCGTTACCCTAAGGAGAACTATGGGGAAAAGCCCTAACCCCCATAGTTCTCCTTTAACTCTGGAGACCACCGGACACTCTCTGGGTAACAAAAGACAGGATGGGTGTCCCATGAGAGGATTAGACTTTCTAAGTGTATCTGAAGATTCCATGGGTGATTGTGAAAGGACTGGACCCTCTCAGGGAAGTGGAATGGTAGATCTCATGGGTGACCTAGGAAAAGGCCAGACTTTCTCAGAATAGCTAAAAATATTGTGGCTCACCCTGATGATGACCAAACACTCTCCAGTTAGTAGAAGACATAAGTGTCCCATGAGAGGACCCAGACCCTTTTAGGGTAGCTGAAGACATCATAGGTGACCATTAGGAACACCAGACACTCTTAGGCCTGGTTCCCACCTGGGCGTTTTACAGCGCGTAGGAACGCGCTGCAAAACGCCCTACGCCCAAAGAAGTACAGGAGCTTCTTTGGGGCATATGTGCCGCGCGTATCCCTTTGGGATACAGCCAGGTAGCCCTCGGAAACGCGCGTTTGTCGTTTTTTTATTACTGCAAATCGCTGTAAAAACACGCGGCACGAAATGCGCGACAAACGCGCATATTCGATACGCCTAGGTGTGAACCCAGCCTTAGGGTAACAGGAGACACGTTGGGTGTCCAAAGAGAGGAATGTGCTATCTAATTGTATCTGAAGGTTTCACGGTAAGGTTTCCAGCACTAGACTCTCTCAGGGTAATGAATTGAATGACCTTATGGGTGACCACAACTAAAAACCAGATTCTCTCAGGATAGCTAAAAATATTTCAGGGTGTCTTTTGAGATGAAAAGACACTCTCGGGGTGGCAGAAGACATGATAAGTGACCCAAAATGAGGGCAGATCGTCTCACTGTACCTGAACAGTGCATAATAGTTCCTCGAGCTGACATACTACCTTGTTTCCTTGTCTTTCAGGTCTTCATCTCTCATCATCTTACTCAGGTGAGTCTTCTAACTTCTAGAAATAAAATAATTGATATCTTCCATGCAAACTGCCCAACCATCCACAGCCTGCAGGTGGGCAATGATGGTTTCTGATTCTGCACAGGTTGTGGGAAGCCGATGACATCAGATCGCATTGTGGGTGGACAGGATGCCTTCTATGGGGAATGGCCCTGGCAGATCAGCCTGAGGAAGAATGGCTACCATATCTGCGGGGGGGTCATGATTGACTCCCAGTGGGTGCTGACCGCTGCACACTGCTTTGTACGGTAGGTGATTTGTAGGGTAAGTGCCATCTATTGTACAGTTCAATGCATGTATTGGCAAACGTTTGCATGTTGGCTGAATTGTTGCTTGTTTCATGTATATGATGCAGTAAAGTCCAATTCAACAGAAAGATATTTGAAATGTAGCTGGAGTCTGATGAGCTCAGTGCAGACTTCTTATATCTCCACTGGTGGGATTTGTCTGCCATAGTTGTATGGTTACAGACTAGAGACAATCCCATCATAGAAACCAAGTCCCTCTGCCCGTGTTCTGCCACAATTGTCTTTCTCTTAGGTCTGAGGATCTTAGGGCAGATTTGTATTGTTTGTGTTCCTTTGGACTTTATATCCAACCTTTAAGTTATCCCTTTGCTCACTCTGAAATGCTGACTCAAAGCAAAAAAAAAAAATGATTAACATTGAAGTGGTTTAGTCATTTGAATTTGTGTAGAATCCTTTTTTTTTGCTGATGTTGCCAGTTACACTATATGCATGGAAATGTGTTTCCCTCTCTCATTCTTCATAGTCTGCATGCTTGGAGGCCTCCTGAGGCCTTTTCCCAACATATGCTTGCAGTAAAAGTTGCCCTTCCTTCCCATTTCCTAAAGTCGGGAGGATGAGTCGTTCCCGCCTCTGTTTATACCTACCTTGAGGTCACTGGTGTAACAATCACCATAGCGACCCCAGGCAGCCGCTATGGGGCCCGGGGCACAGTGGGGCCCGGCCAGATGCCGTGCGGGCCGCCTGGGTCGCTATGGGATCCCCTGCTGGCGGCTTTCACTGGCGGCTGAAGACGAACACGCCGCTGTTCGGATCACTGACAGTAATCTGTGCAGCGGCGCGTTCCTTTCCACAGAGTCAATGAGAGCCAGCAGCGGCAGTGGAGGAGGAGGCGGGGCCCGTGGTGGGCAGCAGGGGAGGAGCTGGGGCCCGGTGACGAAGAAGGAGGCGGGCCCGGTGACGGAGGAGGCGGGGCCTATCAGCGACCGTGGAGGAAGAGGAGGCAGACAGGTAAGGAGTGCGACCCGCCCACCTGAGGGTGACCCTGCATAGCCCACCATAGAGAGTCTATGGTGGGCTCTGCAGCAGGTTCACCCTCAGGTGGGATCTCGAGTGGGCTCTGCCAGGGGTATAACTAGAAATCACGGGGCCCCATATAAAATTTTGCAATGAGGCCCTGTGATTTCTAGTTACGCCCCCTGCTTGAGGTGTTCCTTTTTTCCTCAAGGCGTACCAACCTCACCTATGCTTTAACATGACCCTTCTCATGGGTAACAAATATTGCAACTGAAGGTGCCCTGCAAAAGGAGAAGCTGTACGCTCACCTCCCGAGAGGTGAAACCTGGAGCTGACCAGTAAGATGTATATAAGGTGGCAGTGTGTGTCTTGTCATCGGAGGAGTTTTAGGGTGGACTGGGGTGTGATGTGCCTGTTCACTGTGAGACCACAGAGGAGAGTTGAACACCCCAAGCCAGGATATGATGGGGCTATGTACTCACAATGTAGCTGCTGTAAGGAAGAGATGAAAGCAAGAAATGTTCATACGTTATCTGAATTCTCCTATTTGTTGGTGGACATTTGGTGTTGTGATGTTCTTCTCTTACCACCAGGCCCTACTCTCCAGCTGATTACATGGTGAACCTTGGAGCTTACCAGCTGTCAATACCCAGTGGGGTCATGTCTCAAGTCAGTGCAATTAACATCCACCCCATCTACCAGCGGGACGGTTCCAGCGGAGACATCGCCCTTATCAAACTGCGGAACTCTATACAGTACACGGACTACATCATGCCAATCTGTATCCCTGCCGAGAATGTCCAGTTCCCCAGCGGCATTAACTGCTACGTCACTGGCTGGGGCTCCATGAACCAAGGAGGTAAGGGCTCTTTGATCTACATCCAGACACAGTTGCTGGGGAAAGGGATTCATATGTATTACTATATCATATTATTTATTAAAGTTCAGCAGCAATGATAACAATCAACAGTGAAAATATCCCATGTCAGTGCCATGGGCAATGCAAACACTCTCTTTCACTACTGGGAGGTTTGGGTTGCTTTAGGTAAATGAACCTAAGGAACCTCCAATCCAAATGAATAGCCCCTTCAGGTAGGTTCTTGTTTTGCTGTTCTAACTCATTCCACTGACAAATATGAAGGTAGATAATCAAAGTACCAACCCGACAGGAAAATACATAGTCCAAAAACATCCGTGGTCAACATTTAGCATTCAAGTAGAGTCACAGAGAATAAACAGGTTAGGTTAGGTGTTGTTCAGGCAGATCAGAAAGACAGGAACTGATCAGGGTAAATAGTGTTCAGGAAGAGTCATAGGACAGGAACACATCAGGGTAGACAGTGTTCAGGAAGAGTCATAGGACAGGAACACATCGGGGTAGACAGTGTTCAGGAAGAGTCATAGGACAGGAGCACATCAGGGTAGGCAGTGTTCAGGAAGAATCATAGGACAGGAACACATCAGGGTAGGCAGTGTTCAGGAAGAGTCAGAGGACAGGAACACATCAGGGTAGGCAGTGTTCAGGAAGAGTCAGAGGACAGGAACACATCAGGGTAGGCAGTGTTCAGGAAGAGTCAGAGGACAGGAACACATCAGGGTAGGCAGTGTTCAGGAAGAGTCAGAGGACAGGAACACATCAGGGTAGGCAGTGTTCAGGAAGAGTCAGAGGACAGGAACACATCAGGGTAGGCAGTGTTCAGGAAGAGTCAGAGGACAGGAACACATCAGGGTAGGCAGTGTTCAGGAAGAGTCAGAGGACAGGAACACATCAGGGTAGGCAGTGTTCAGGAAGAGTCAGAGGACAGGAACACATCAGGGTAGGCAGTGTTCAGGAAGAGTCAGAGGACAGGAACACATCAGGGTAGGCAGTGTTCAGGAAGAGTCAGAGGACAGGAACACATCAGGGTAGGCAGTGTTCAGGAAGAGTCAGAGGACAGGAACACATCAGGGTAGGCAGTGTTCAGGAAGAGTCAGAGGACAGGAACACATCAGGGTAGGCAGTGTTCAGGAAGAGTCAGAGGACAGGAACACATCAGGGTAGGCAGTGTTCAGGAAGAGTCAGAGGACAGGAACACATCAGGGTAGGCAGTGTTCAGGAAGAGTCAGAGGACAGGAACACATCAGGGTAGGCAGTGTTCAGGAAGAGTCAGAGGACAGGAACACATCAGGGTAGGCAGTGTTCAGGAAGAGTCAGAGGACAGGAACACATCAGGGTAGGCAGTGTTCAGGAAGAGTCAGAGGACAGGAACACATCAGGGTAGGCAGTGTTCAGGAAGAGTCAGAGGACAGGAACACATCAGGGTAGGCAGTGTTCAGGAAGAGTCAGAGGACAGGAACACATCAGGGTAGGCAGTGTTCAGGAAGAGTCAGAGGACAGGAACACATCAGGGTAGGCAGTGTTCAGGAAGAGTCAGAGGACAGGAACACATCAGGGTAGGCAGTGTTCAGGAAGAGTCAGAGGACAGGAACACATCAGGGTAGGCAGTGTTCAGGAAGAGTCAGAGGACAGGAACACATCAGGGTAGGCAGTGTTCAGGAAGAGTCAGAGGACAGGAACACATCAGGGTAGGCAGTGTTCAGGAAGAGTCAGAGGACAGGAACACATCAGGGTAGGCAGTGTTCAGGAAGAGTCAGAGGACAGGAACACATCAGGGTAGGCAGTGTTCAGGAAGAGTCAGAGGACAGGAACACATCAGGGTAGGCAGTGTTCAGGAAGAGTCAGAGGACAGGAACACATCAGGGTAGGCAGTGTTCAGGAAGAGTCAGAGGACAGGAACACATCAGGGTAGGCAGTGTTCAGGAAGAGTCAGAGGACAGGAACACATCAGGGTAGGCAGTGTTCAGGAAGAGTCAGAGGACAGGAACACATCAGGGTAGGCAGTGTTCAGGAAGAGTCATAGGACAGGAACACATCAGGATAGACAGTGTTCAGAGTATGACGTGTGGCAAATGGACCAAGCTGTAGAACATTGACCAATGAGGAGTTCCTGAGGATGGAAGACCACCAAGTTGCCTGCAGGAGGAAAGCAGAATCCAGCAGTCCCTCTCAGTCAGGCTATGGGCACTTGTTTCTTCTTCAGTCCCGGCACATGAGTTCATAAATCAGCTGGCTGGAACTACAATTAGATACAGTAGAATAGGCAGTCGGGGAGTACACGTGACCTCATGAGTGAACATAACGGTACTATGGATTGTGTAACGCCCCTTAGTCACCAGTCAGGTTCAGACTTTCAACTGTGATTCTTTGGCATCCTGCAATCTGATTCGCACAGAGCAATAAAGATGATTGTTAGTGTAGCAATTACCCCCTTCCCCCCCTCCCCCAAGGAGCTTCTGGATTTTACGGACCATCCTAGCCATCCTAATGGTGACCTGCCCTGCAGCTACACCCAGACACCCACTGACCAACCAACAGCAGCCAACAGTCGACCCTTTTCTTGTAATTTATTGGCTCAGTTGTCTAGGGAGAGAGGATTAGGGGTACAGAATAGCCAACAAGAGCACCTAAAATCCCTTTAATAGACTTCTCAGAGAACTCTTTAGGCCCAGACAGACTACTGTCTTCCAGTATCTTTTTATGTCTGCCATAGAACATATGTAGGTCTCTTTGGGCCTCTGTCACAGGTCAGTGTAGATTTTGTAAGCCCAGACCAGTCAATACCTCTCAGTTTTTTTGGCCTGTTCCACCGGCCAGGTTAGAATTCTTTAGGTCTCTGCCACAGCCAGTTTAGGACACTCTAAGCCCAGACAGACAGCTAGATAAACCATCCTCCTTCCACTGTCTTACTATCCCTGACAAAGGCCTAGAAGGCAAGGAACCTCTCACACAGACATCCGCCCCAGGCAAAGGCCTAGAAGGCAAAGAACCTCTCACACAGACATCCGCCCCAGGCAAAGGCCTAGAAGGCAAAGAACCTCTCACACAGACATCCGCCCCAGGCAAAGGCCTAGAAGGCAAAGAACCTCTCACACAGACATCCGCCCCAGGCAAAGGCCTAGAAGGCAAAGAACCTCTCACACAGACATCCGCCCCAGGCAAAGGCCTAGAAGGCAAAGAACCTCTCACACAGACATCCGCCCCAGGCAAAGGCCTAGAAGGCAAAGAACCTCTCACACAGACATCCGCCCCAGGCAAAGGCCTAGAAGGCAAAGAACCTCTCACACAGACATCCGCCCCAGGCAAAGGCCTAGAAGGCAAAGAACCTCTCACACAGACATCCGCCCCAGGCAAAGGCCTAGAAGGCAAAGAACCTCTCACACAGACATCCGCCCCAGGCAAAGGCCTAGAAGGCAAAGAACCTCTCACACAGACATCCGCCCCAGGCAAAGGCCTAGAAGGCAAAGAACCTCTCACACAGACATCCGCCCCAGGCAAAGGCCTAGAAGGCAAAGAACCTCTCACACAGACATCCGCCCCAGGCAAAGGCCTAGAAGGCAAAGAACCTCTCACACAGACATCCGCCCCAGGCAAAGGCCTAGAAGGCAAAGAACCTCTCACACAGACATCCGCCCCAGGCAAAGGCCTAGAAGGCAAAGAACCTCTCACACAGACATCCGCCCCAGGCAAAGGCCTAGAAGGCAAAGAACCTCTCACACAGACATCCGCCCCAGGCAAAGGCCTAGAAGGCAAAGAACCTCTCACACAGACATCCGCCCCAGGCAAAGGCCTAGAAGGCAAAGAACCTCTCACACAGACATCCGCCCCAGGCAAAGGCCTAGAAGGCAAAGAACCTCTCACACAGACATCCGCCCCAGGCAAAGGCCTAGAAGGCAAAGAACCTCTCACACAGACATCCGCCCCAGGCAAAGGCCTAGAAGGCAAAGAACCTCTCACACAGACATCCGCCCCAGGCAAAGGCCTAGAAGGCAAAGAACCTCTCACACAGACATCCGCCCCAGGCAAAGGCCTAGAAGGCAAAGAACCTCTCACACAGACATCCGCCCCAGGCAAAGGCCTAGAAGGCAAAGAACCTCTCACACAGACATCCGCCCCAGGCAAAGGCCTAGAAGGCAAAGAACCTCTCACACAGACATCCGCCCCAGGCAAAGGCCTAGAAGGCAAAGAACCTCTCACACAGACATCCGCCCCAGGCAAAGGCCTAGAAGGCAAAGAACCTCTCACACAGACATCCGCCCCAGGCAAAGGCCTAGAAGGCAAAGAACCTCTCACACAGACATCCGCCCCAGGCAAAGGCCTAGAAGGCAAAGAACCTCTCACACAGACATCCGCCCCAGGCAAAGGCCTAGAAGGCAAAGAACCTCTCACACAGACATCCGCCCCAGGCAAAGGCCTAGAAGGCAAAGAACCTCTCACACAGACATCCGCCCCAGGCAAAGGCCTAGAAGGCAAAGAACCTCTCACACAGACATCCGCCCCAGGCAAAGGCCTAGAAGGCAAAGAACCTCTCACACAGACATCCGCCCCAGGCAAAGGCCTAGAAGGCAAAGAACCTCTCACACAGACATCCGCCCCAGGCAAAGGCCTAGAAGGCAAAGAACCTCTCACACAGACATCCGCCCCAGGCAAAGGCCTAGAAGGCAAAGAACCTCTCACACAGACATCCGCCCCAGGCAAAGGCCTAGAAGGCAAAGAACCTCTCACACAGACATCCGCCCCAGGCAAAGGCCTAGAAGGCAAAGAACCTCTCACACAGACATCCGCCCCAGGCAAAGGCCTAGAAGGCAAAGAACCTCTCACACAGACATCCGCCCCAGGCAAAGGCCTAGAAGGCAAAGAACCTCTCACACAGACATCCGCCCCAGGCAAAGGCCTAGAAGGCAAAGAACCTCTCACACAGACATCCGCCCCAGGCAAAGGCCTAGAAGGCAAAGAACCTCTCACACAGACATCCGCCCCAGGCAAAGGCCTAGAAGGCAAAGAACCTCTCACACAGACATCCGCCCCAGGCAAAGGCCTAGAAGGCAAAGAACCTCTCACACAGACATCCGCCCCAGGCAAAGGCCTAGAAGGCAAAGAACCTCTCACACAGACATCCGCCCCAGGCAAAGGCCTAGAAGGCAAAGAACCTCTCACACAGACATCCGCCCCAGGCAAAGGCCTAGAAGGCAAAGAACCTCTCACACAGACATCCGCCCCAGGCAAAGGCCTAGAAGGCAAAGAACCTCTCACACAGACATCCGCCCCAGGCAAAGGCCTAGAAGGCAAAGAACCTCTCACACAGACATCCGCCCCAGGCAAAGGCCTAGAAGGCAAAGAACCTCTCACACAGACATCCGCCCCAGGCAAAGGCCTAGAAGGCAAAGAACCTCTCACACAGACATCCGCCCCAGGCAAAGGCCTAGAAGGCAAAGAACCTCTCACACAGACATCCGCCCCAGGCAAAGGCCTAGAAGGCAAAGAACCTCTCACACAGACATCCGCCCCAGGCAAAGGCCTAGAAGGCAAAGAACCTCTCACACAGACATCCGCCCCAGGCAAAGGCCTAGAAGGCAAAGAACCTCTCACACAGACATCCGCCCCAGGCAAAGGCCTAGAAGGCAAAGAACCTCTCACACAGACATCCGCCCCAGGCAAAGGCCTAGAAGGCAAAGAACCTCTCACACAGACATCCGCCCCAGGCAAAGGCCTAGAAGGCAAAGAACCTCTCACACAGACATCCGCCCCAGGCAAAGGCCTAGAAGGCAAAGAACCTCTCACACAGACATCCGCCCCAGGCAAAGGCCTAGAAGGCAAAGAACCTCTCACACAGACATCCGCCCCAGGCAAAGGCCTAGAAGGCAAAGAACCTCTCACACAGACATCCGCCCCAGGCAAAGGCCTAGAAGGCAAAGAACCTCTCACACAGACATCCGCCCCAGGCAAAGGCCTAGAAGGCAAAGAACCTCTCACACAGACATCCGCCCCAGGCAAAGGCCTAGAAGGCAAAGAACCTCTCACACAGACATCCGCCCCAGGCAAAGGCCTAGAAGGCAAAGAACCTCTCACACAGACATCCGCCCCAGGCAAAGGCCTAGAAGGCAAAGAACCTCTCACACAGACATCCGCCCCAGGCAAAGGCCTAGAAGGCAAAGAACCTCTCACACAGACATCCGCCCCAGGCAAAGGCCTAGAAGGCAAAGAACCTCTCACACAGACATCCGCCCCAGGCAAAGGCCTAGAAGGCAAAGAACCTCTCACACAGACATCCGCCCCAGGCAAAGGCCTAGAAGGCAAAGAACCTCTCACACAGACATCCGCCCCAGGCAAAGGCCTAGAAGGCAAAGAACCTCTCACACAGACATCCGCCCCAGGCAAAGGCCTAGAAGGCAAAGAACCTCTCACACAGACATCCGCCCCAGGCAAAGGCCTAGAAGGCAAAGAACCTCTCACACAGACATCCGCCCCAGGCAAAGGCCTAGAAGGCAAAGAACCTCTCACACAGACATCCGCCCCAGGCAAAGGCCTAGAAGGCAAAGAACCTCTCACACAGACATCCGCCCCAGGCAAAGGCCTAGAAGGCAAAGAACCTCTCACACAGACATCCGCCCCAGGCAAAGGCCTAGAAGGCAAAGAACCTCTCACACAGACATCCGCCCCAGGCAAAGGCCTAGAAGGCAAAGAACCTCTCACACAGACATCCGCCCCAGGCAAAGGCCTAGAAGGCAAAGAACCTCTCACACAGACATCCGCCCCAGGCAAAGGCCTAGAAGGCAAAGAACCTCTCACACAGACATCCGCCCCAGGCAAAGGCCTAGAAGGCAAAGAACCTCTCACACAGACATCCGCCCCAGGCAAAGGCCTAGAAGGCAAGGAACCTCTCACACAGACATCCACCCCAGGCTCTCCATCCTCCCAAGGCATAATCTGAGACAAAGGACCTCACTACAATAAACCCCTCAGTGATTGGCCAGGGAAGAATAAATATGCCTAACCCAAATCATTGTACCTTCTCAACACCAGCAAGCAAAGGGAAGGGGAGGAAATGGCTATATAATGCTGGATGTCCTCCAGCCAGGGAATGAGGCGGGCTCTATCTGAGTTGCTGCAGCTTCTAATGCACATTGTGAGAGGCTCAGAGTGTGCAGTGACATCAGAGTAAGACATTTCAGTCCAGGAGAGGACACTGAAGGTGAGGTTGGCGCTCTGCTTATGAAGACATCTGACCGACATGTGCGTACTTCAGTTCCATTGTTGTACATTTTGTTTGATGGTTTCCACATACATGTGAAGAGGAATGTAGAGGAACAGACACAGAGTAACCAATAACAATACCTTGTCTATTGCAGTGAGCCTGCCGTCTCCACAAACCCTTCAGAAGGTCCAACTTCCGATTATAGAACAAAAGGAATGTGATGCCATGTACCACATCAATAACCCAACGCTGAGCCCCAACAAAACCATCATCCAATGGGACATGATCTGTGCAGGATTCGAGAAGGGACAGAAGGATGCATGTCAGGTAAACGAGAGGGGACGGGTTGTCAGTCATTGGTCATTGGCGGTGTTCCTGGCCAATAATGGTCTTCCGGCCAATGGTGGAAACTAGTTTTGGAGCCATTTCAAACAGTGTGGAAGCTGAAAGATACTTCCAAAAAGCTGAGGAACGTGGACTTTTATTGGCCACATCAAAACAGGCTCCGGCTGTCCTAAAAGAGGCACATTGGGGATCCATGTCTGGAATTATCCATTCCTGCAATAAACTATTATATACACGATGGTCCTCTGTACTGTGCGCCAATATAGTGGTGAACGCCACTAGTGTCTGATCTCTGCCGTAGCGGTCTGGTTTCATGCACCCCCTTAGGTAACCAGTGATGGGATGGCCCTGCTATAGTTCTAGCCCAGGTTCCTGCTCATGTTGGGGTTTTCCCGCCCACCTAGGAGGTGTTCCCACCTTATCCTCTTCATTTCCCCTAAAATTAATTATAAATTTGGCAGGTAGTGTGGGAACCCCCTGGGGACGTACAGACCTGAGAAGTCAGGTGTGCAGATCTTCAAGTAGAATACATAATAGATATGAGAAACCCTTCATAAAAGTCTCCAAGGTTTCCCAAAACAATGAAATCCGACCCCCTTCAAAGGAGGAAACGAGCGGCTTGTCGCCCCCATATCTGTTCATAGAGAAGGCCGTGATCCCATCTTCTGATCTTTTGTCTCTAACATTGTGCGTCTCTGAACTCCACAGGGTGACTCGGGTGGTCCTCTTGCTTGCAAATGGGATGGCTCATGGCTCCTAGCCGGCATCGTCAGCTGGGGATTTGGCTGTGCCCTCGCCAACCGCCCAGGTGTCTATACCAGAGTGACGTCGTACTCCAGCTGGATCCAACAATATGTCCCCAATTTCCAGGTGACTCCGGCTGTGATCACTCCTTTGGACCCGACCAACGGCTCCATCTGCCCATCGTCATGTCTCACCCTCCTCCTCTTCCTCTACACTCTACTCTTACACCGGCTGATGTAGTGACAACAAGATGATGGAGAGCTGAGGGCCGATGCCTGACCACTTTATATAGCAAGGTGGGGACCAAGACCCCAGAATCAGAGCTCAGCCTTAGGTTATCTGTACTCAAAGATGGCGGCTACGCACATCAATTGGACCCATTGAGTTCACATTATGGTCTGTCCTCTGTCTGAAGCCCAAGACGAGCGCCTCAATTTCCCCGCAGGCCACGCACATACATGATCACCCCGACTATATATCACGAGGGAGCAATAAATATTTTGTAGCAATAAAGAATTATTTAATGAAACCTTCGGACAGAATATTGTGTCATTATTGTCATCATCCGTTATCGACAGACGCCGAGCGCGATATGGACTGTACGTCCTGAGTGCAACCAATCAGAGACCGGATCTGTTTATGGAGGTCACATACAAGACAACCGTCCAATGACATCACGACCTGAGAAAGTCAATATTAAACCTTCAAACTCAGAATGACCCTCAAATGTCCCCGAAGTCCCCTCCAGATAGATAATCATACATTTCCTGCATTCATCTGTCCAAACATCCTGCAGATCTACCCAGATATCCCATCACCACCTGAACCAAAGGAGCTCACACTCTAATGTCCCCCCCACAATCATATCACCACCTGAACCAGGGGAGCTCACACTCTAATGTCCCCCCCACAATCACATCACCACCTGAACCAGAGGAGCTCACACTCTAATGTCCCCCCCACAAACCCTTCACCACCTGAACCAGGGGAGCTCACACTCTAATGTCCCCCCCACAATCATATCACCACCTGAACCACAGGAGCTCACACAAGCAGGTTTGGGGCATTGTGGGTCTGGACGCAGGTTTGGGGCATTGCGGATCCGGACGCAGGTTTGGGAGTTTTGCGGATCCGGACGCAGGTTTGGGGGTATTGTGTGGAGTCGTCACATATTTGATATTTTTGGGGAAATCCGCCCATTCGCAGTCATGATTTTGAGCGGATTCTCTGACGAATGAAGAGCGATAAACATCAACATGGCGATAAGTATCGATAACGCACAGCGAGCGCGTCCAGTGTGGGGAATTCTGGGAGAATTTCAGGAAAATGTCAGAAAAAGTAAAATTCAGAACAGAAATCTGTGCCATGTGACATCAGAGGGGGAGGAGCCTTCCACCCATAGAGGAGGGAATGGGGGAGGGCTATCCAGTGATTTGGATTGATCCAGGAGGAATAGACGTGTCTGCAGAGCTCCAGCGATGGCCCTCAGTGACATCAGACGGGTCCTGATCAGTGACAGCCTGGCACCGGCCTGTGCCCGCATCCTGACATCCCAGGGGGGCATCCAAGTCACCGAATGTCCAGGACTGACCCCCAAGGAGCTCATCGCCAAAATCCAGGTAAGCAGGGTGCCTGGGGCTGCAATGCTCTGCATAATTCTGAGGAGCTGCATGGTCTGCAGAGTATGACAATGTAGCAGAGCGATGATCTGCAGAGTGGGACAATGTAGCAGAGCGACGGTCTGCAGAGTGTGACAATGTAGCAGAGCGATGGTCTGCAGAGTGGGAAAATGTAGCAGAGCGATGGTCTGCAGACTGTGACAATGTAGCAGAGCGATGGTCTGCAGACTGTGACAATGTTGCAGAGCGATTGGTCTGCAGAAGCTCTATAGATTGCGGGGTTGAAGGTGCGATGTTCTGCAGCAGGGCTGACATGCTGCATGGACACAAGTGCAGAAAAAACTTCATTCATTGGAAAGTATGATGCAAGAGAGGAGAGAGGTGTCAGGAGAAGGGGGCGGGGCCTGGGGGGTGGCGTCAGCTGAACACAGCACACATGTGCTTCCTCCTCCATCAGGTTACATAACAGACACATGAGAGGAATCCGGGAATCATATGTGATAATAATACAATCCTAGAGTCACAAAAAGAAGGGGGGTCAGGTGCAGACTCCCCCAAATATTATGCGGAATTCTCTGATTCCTCGGATGAGAACAGAAGGTTTTCTGTCTGATCTGACAATAGGAATTCTTGAGCGGAGGGGGGAGACTGGGCAGAATATTTGTGGGGTTCAACCATGGTGAGAAGAATTCCAGGGGGGTGCACGGTGCAGGAATGAAGGGGTGATGCTCCAGTGGAGTGTGGCAGAGT
>NW_017308714.1:19918-20307 GCF_000935625.1 Nanorana parkeri
AACAGAGGACAGAGATGACATATTTGATCTGACACCTCCCCTCCCCCACACAGCATCACTCACCCCAATATATCAATATAGAACTAAAAACCTCAACAAACATCCCATGAAAAGGAAGAAGAATATTTGTAAAATAAAATATAGAAAAATGTAACATCAAAAACTACACAGAATCCCAAAATGTTACTTTGTATCTCTCTATCTCCCTCTGATCAATGTTTATAAACAATGTTACTTTGTATCTCCTATCTCTCCCTCTGATCAATGTTTATAAACAATGTTACTTTGTATCTCTATCTCCCTCTGATCAATGTTTATAAACAATGTTACTTTGTATCTCTCTATCTCCCTCTGATCAATGTTTATAAACAATGTTACTTTGTATCTCT
>NW_017308714.1:21057-21882 GCF_000935625.1 Nanorana parkeri
TCTGACACCTCCCCTCCCCCACACAGCATCACTCACCCCAATATATCAATATAGAACTAAAAACCTCAACAAACATCCCATGAAAAGGAAGAAGAATATTTGTAAAATAAAATATAGAAAAATGTAACATCAAAAACTACACAGAATCCCAAAATGTTACTTTGTATCTCTATCTCTCCCTCTGATCAATGTTTATAAACAATGTTACTTTGTATCTCCTATCTCTCCCTCTGATCAATGTTTATAAACAATGTTACTGTGTATCTCTCTATCTCCCTCTGATCAATGTTTATAAACAATGTTACTGTGTATCTCTCTATCTCCCTCTGATCAATGTTTATAAACAATGTTACTGTGTATCTCTCTATCTCCCTCTGATCAATGTTTATAAATATGTGTCAGACGGTCCTTTTAGTTAAAGGAGAACTCTGAGGTCAGGGCTTTTCCCCATAGCTCTCCTTAGGGTAACGGGAGGACACAAACTAGCGTCCTCCCCTCACCCTAGGCTCAGTATATAGGGAGCTACAGCTCGCAGTATACTGAGACGCCGCGGCTGAAGCGGATCCTGACAATTGTGCCTGGATCCGCCCAGCTGCGTGACTGACAGCTGGCTCCTCCTATCTAGAAGCCGAGCCAGCTGTACCCTCCTGGAGGATCGGAGCGGGGAGAGGGGAATCCAGCCCCTCCCCTGTCACAGCAGAGAGCTGTGACAGGATCGAGAAGTGAGCGAACGTCGGTATGTGTTCGCTCACCTCCCGATCTACTGAGCCGACCTGTGACAGTCTCATTGTCACAGGTCGGCTAGAACTATGAGGTGAGTGAAGA
>NW_017308714.1:23101-24701 GCF_000935625.1 Nanorana parkeri
CCCGCCCCATAGTTCTCCTTTTAACAGCAGAAGCCATTACAATGGCTGTTTGTCACTCAGTAACTCCCGTCTGAGGAAGAACAGATACTGAGAATTATACCAGGCATACAGGACAAGAGAAGTGATACTCTGCAGACTCCATGCATACAGAACAGAAACAGAGATTTGTAGTCTTGGCAGGTTTTAGGATCCTAATCTAGGTTGTTGAGATCTCGGTAATGAGGAGATCAGCCTGTAGGCAGGGTGGGGGTTGGGTAGGTTCTCATTGGATGTTTCGGCAATGAAGACGATGGAACAAAATCAGACAATTTCAGCTCTATGATTTCTTAAAGGGCCCTTAACCTCTCCCTTCAGAATGGAGTACTCCTCCCCCTGGAGATGATGTCATGTTGTGGGTGTGTGCCTCTCTCCGTGTGTCTGGGGTGTATAAGGAGATTTATGTTTGGTCACACTCGATCCATCGTGCATGTCCTGGGTTTGCTGGGAAAGTCCTTCATCTTGCCTGTCTGTCCCACCCATGAGGAGTCCCGGGATCACGGCACCAACTTTATTTCAGTTACTGAGCACACCTATTGACTCCAAAAGCCCCCTTTTGCAGGGATTGAGTGTGAGTGGGCAGTCCTTGCATATTTCGAGGCAGGGACTGGGCGGAAGCAGCCTCTAAAATAGATGAGATAGATGGCTACTTCATATTTAGAGGCGGGGTCAAGGTTGCCAATCCATAAACTTGACTTAATTGGTCATGGCCACCCGGAAATATAGACTGTGGGCGGAGTTAGCAGTGTCCGGGATCTAGGACTGTCATGTTGTTCCGACATTGGGAAGTTCTTTGGTTGGTTCTTCTAGAAGGTTCTCCCGATGGCGTCCATTGTATCATTTTGTGGACATTGGTTGGGTTGTGAAGGTCTCTGAATTCCATCATGGCGGCCTGTCCCTTTCTGTCCCCACAGGACTATGATGGGCTCATTGTACGGTCAGCCACCAAGGTAAGCGTGGAGGTCCTGAGCGCCGGCAGGAGGCTGAAGGTGGTTGGACGAGCCGGGACCGGAGTGGACAATGTGGATGTGGATGCCGCCACCAAGAATGGGATCATTGTAATGAAGTACGTGAGTCCATGTCACCACACACGGGGCAATCAGGCTAAAGATGACCAGGACCCCCTGTGGGGGAGGGGAGGGGGCACCAAAGGGGGATATGAAACCGTTGTCAGATCCAGAAGATGGTTGTACCGTGTGTCCTGTGATTGTCCAATCCTGATCCATTGCTGGTCAATCTATCGGAATGGTTGGCCACCTGACAACAATTTACACACGATAACCATCAAGTTGTACAATCTTTGGGGTGAGGGGGGCATTAAATGTAATATATGTGAACATCTTCCAACCTCGTACTGACATGTCTCCCATCCCCCCTCAGCACCCCCACCGGGAACAGTATCAGTGCCGCTGAGCTGACCTGTGGACTTATCCTCAGCCTCTCCAGGTAAGTTGGGGGGCATTCTCGGGGTGTTGTTGGTATTGGCAGTTTTTGGGGTCAATTGGTGTGGGCAGTTGATGGGGGTCAGTAGGTGGGGGGGGCGGTTGTTGAGTTCCATCAGTGG
>NW_017308714.1:28490-37754 GCF_000935625.1 Nanorana parkeri
TTGAGGTCAGGGGGTGGGGGGATGGTTGGTGGGGGCAGTTGTTGGACATTTCTGTGCAATAAAGCGGATTATACTGCCTGGGATGCCATATTCCATGCAGCAAGCTGTGTGCTGACTTCAGGGCGGAGCCTGTGTTATAATTGCAGGAGCCGGGGGAATCGAATCCTGAAAAAGGCCATTCTATTTTCAGAGTGCTTTTGCCATGGTTGCAATGAGGAGAGATGTACATTCTTTATAGTTGTGGAATGCTGCAGATGGAACCAGAGAAGTAAATGATGTGACTGCCGGGGATGTATTCTGTGCGGTGTGTCCGTTATCTTCTCATATTTGTCTGCTCTGTAACCCCCCCCCCTCTCCTGACCTCCTCCCCCAACCTCTTCTCCAGGCAGATCCCCCAGGCGGCGGCATCCATGAAGGACGGCAAGTGGGACCGCAAGAAGGTGAGAGCGGTTACATCTGTGTCCATACTGGAATATATGAGCTCAGCAGCCAATGAGAGCACAGCATGAGGGGCTGAGGAGGATTATTTGTTTGGTTGATTTAGGGGCTCCACCCCTCCGCAGACACTGCTGGGGTTCATGTGTCCCTTTTTTTTAATCCTCCAGTATATGGGCTCCGAGCTGCATGGGAAGACGCTGGGAATTCTGGGATTGGGCCGGATTGGAAAGGAAGTGGCTACCAGGATGCAGTCATTCCAGATGAAGGTAAAGATATTTGTGTCTAGGCTAAAGTCCAACCATTTCCTGTTCCCAAAATCATAGTACTGTACCCCCATACTGAGGCAACATGGCTTCCTGTCATCACCCCTTCCTTCTACTCTTCTGTCCCCCATCTTGTCTCCTTCCTGTACCCCCATACACAGAGTGCAGGAGGCAATAACGCTTCCTGTCTGTCATCACCCCCTCCTTCTACCCTTCTGTCCCCCATCTTGTCTCCTTCCTGTACCCCCATACACAGGGTGCAGGAGGCAATAGCGCGTCCTGTCTGTCATCACCCCCTCCTTCTACTCTTCTGTCCCCCATCTTGTCTCCTTCCTGTACCCCCATACACAGGGTGCAGGAGGCAACATGGCTTCCTGTCATCACCCCTTCCTTCTACCCTTCTGTCCCCCAACTTGTCTCCTTCCTGTACCCCCCCTCCCCACATGCAGAGTTCAGGAGGCAGTATGGCCTCCATCCTGTTCTCAGGGACCTCTATTCTCCCCCTCTGTGTCCTCCCAATTACTATGCAGGAATATTTCCCCTCTCTGCTTCCCTCTCTTCCCCGGTCACCATATCTGTCTTCCCGCAGACCATCGGATACGACCCCATCATCCCCCCGGGGGTGACGGCGGAATTTGGGGTTCAGCAGTTTTCACTGGAAGAAATATGGCCGCAGTGCGACTACATCACGGTGCACACCCCGCTGCTGCCCTCCACCACAGGTACACAAGCTCCGCCCCCAGGCGGCACTCTCCGCTCTATGAAGGTGAATCCGGTGATGTCTCACAGTCATCTCTCCCTCCGCAGGTTTGATTAATGACGCGGCTTTCGCTAAGTGTAAACGCGGCGTGCAGGTGATAAACTGCGCCCGGGGGGGCATCATTGACGAGGCGGCATTGTTACGGGCCCTTGAGAGTGGCCAATGTGGAGGCGCGGGGCTCGATGTCTTCACAGAGGTAAGAGGAGAGCCGAGGAGGTGATACTCTGATACGGGGCGACCTCTGACACTCGGTACAATGCGTATCCTCCCGTCCCGTTACTCAGTAACCCAGATAAGGGCAATCTGTGGTGCAGGCGGCTCGGCCCGGGGTAAAGCAAGTTGGGAAACATTTCCAATATGGCCGCCGAGGCAGAAAGGTCACTTAAAGATTGCTATGACCTCAATCATGACCTCCGACCTTAAGCTTCTGGACTAGAGAGAATCCTCTTCCTGCAGCCAATCATTAGAGCCGGAATCGCGCCATCCATATAAGATGAGAAATCACACAAGGGAAAGAACAAAGTATTTATATCATCAGTCATTGACCAACGCCTTGTCTATACTTGACTTGGTGATCATGAAGGACGTATGTTGATGTACCCCGAGGCACGCCACGCCATGATTTGCTTTGTAACCTATATGGTATGGTTGGGTCGGGTTTTCGGGGGATGGGGAAATCGGTCATTTTGCAGTGACATCGAGGTCACTGATATTGCGCTCACCCCAATTGTTATTGTAAAATCTACGAGAGATCTGGAGCTTCTTACTAAAGTCGTTTGTAACACCCTCCTACCCAGGAACCTCCCCGGGATCGGGCCCTGGTAGACCACCCTCTGGTGATTAGCCTCCCCCATCTGGGGGCCAGCACAAACGAAGCTCAGAACCGTTGCGGGGAGGAGATTGCGCAGCAGATTGTGGATCTGGTGAAGGAACGCGCTCTTGTCGGAGCAGTGAGTACAATCATCGGTCATCTTCTGTGTGTGTGCTTTGTCTTTCTTTACAACACTGGATACAACACTGGGGTTCCCTGAATCCCTGAAACATTAGGGTTCCTCCAGGGGTTTCCTGAAACAGGGTTCCTCCAGAGGCTTCTAGGGGTTCCCTGAAATATTAGGGTTCCTCCAGAGGTTGCAAGGGGTTCCCTTAACTGTGACCAATTTCCGACTCTCGGGTAAGTAGTCAGTGACATCAATGATGTTTTATCTGTATGGGGGTATTCTTCCAACTGACCACCAGTTTAATGGGGTCCTCCTCTCACTGGCCCTCCATGTTCCTGAATCCCAACACTTAACCCTTCCCCATTGCTGAACCCCAACACTTAACCTTTCCCATTCCTGAACCCTCACACTCAACCCTTCCCGTTCCTGAACCCTCACACTCAACCCTCCCCTATTTCCTGAACCCTAAGACTCCATCCTCCCCATTCTTGAACCCCATCACTCAACCCTTCCGTGCCCGGCATCCCAACATTTAACCCTTCCTTGCCCTATGACCGAACCATCTCCCCTGCCAGAACCCAAACACATAACCCCTCCCCTGACATTAGAGGCTAAGTTTACCTTTCTGACCATGTTTAGTGTCACCCCCATATTCAGTAGGAATGAAACACGGTCACATCACGACCCCCCCCCCCCCTTCATTTGCTGGCCATGGATCCCGCCACCAAATCTTATCATCCGGACACGGCACCAAATGATGTAATGAGCCGGTATGGCCGCCCACATGTACACTGCACATCGGGTTTACAGGACGTGATGATGATTGACATACAAGGAAACCGCTGTGTGTTCCCATGCTGGGCGCCGGTTCTGCCCCATCCGCACTTGTAGCGGGGAGAGTCGTGGTTTTGTGTCACCCTTCATGCGCTGATGAGTTTTCTGCAGCTATAAATATATATATATATTGAGGAAGTCCTAAATTTAGAGTCGAATATTCTGGTTCCTGTGTGACTCGTCCTGCTGACTCTGACCCACTCCATGTGGCCATTGTGTGTCTATACATAGGTGCAGTTTCTGCTTCCTGCTGAGCAATGCTTGATAATTCATGTGAATACTAGAGGAGAAGTCTTCTATGTAACATACTACTGTGCAAATATGGAACAGCAAACATGCCATTTAGAATTACCTGCAGTGCAGAGATTCTGACTCCATGCAGCTTTCTGATACTCAGACAGATATTTCAATACGAGACAGAATTTAGTTTTCTCCACTGTACTGTGATGCTGCATTATATATGTCATGTCTCCAGATTTCAAGTCATCTATGATCTCCACACCCCGCAGGTCAATGCTCCGGCCCTGACCAAGGCGTTCTCCCCAGAAACCAAACCCTGGGTCAAGCTGGGTGAGGCGCTGGGAGTCGTCCTCCGCTCCCTGGTGCCAGAAGTCAGTGGAGAGGTCCAAGTGACCACATCAGGTGAGCTGAGAGGTGTCCTCTTCAGGAGATGTCTCGGTCCCCGTGTCTGCCTGTGCCTCGGTCCGCGTGTCTGCCTGTGCCCCTGTCCCCCGTGTCTGCCTGTGCCCCTGTGTCTGCCTGTGCCCCTGTCCCCCGTGTCTGCCTGTGCCCCTGTGCCCCTGTGTCTGCCTGTGCCCCTGTCCCCCGTGTCTGCCTGTGCCCCTGTACTCTCTCTCTCTCTCTCTCTCTCTCTCTCTCTCGTGCAGCAGAAGCTGTCTGCTTTTCAGTCTCTCCCTCTTTCTCTATATAACCAGACGTAGAACAGTGCTAGGCGGAGGGGGGAGGGGAGTCTCTCCTCTGCTTTATGTAGATATGTGATCTGAGCTTCAGCTATTTATCGATAATTATTTTAGGAAAATGTGATCTGGTCATTTTTTATCAGTCGGGTGACAGAGGAACTTTAGTATAGCGTTCCCTGGAGACGGAAACCAAATGTACCAAATCTGCCTTTTATTGACCCATTTTGAGAAGGGGTCTGTAGGGGATGTATGTCTGGTCTATGGGTCTTCCCTGATGTCCTCTGGCAGAGCCTGCTCAGGAATTGATAGGCCGGCATGGATTACCCCAGCCAATTGCTGTTTTTTCCTTGGGGCGGTCGCCACCCTCCCCTATTATAGGTGATGTGAACTTGCATGTCTGTCTCAGTAGTTCCCGGTAATGCCGGTTCAGTGGGCGGATTGTCCTCTTACCTTCACTCTTGGTGGAATAGAAATTACAATGATGTTTTTTATCTTCATGTAAAATTGTATTTTCCTTTATTAGGAGACATTCTGAAGAGCTCGGGCTCCTTCCTCTGCTCCGCTGTGGCCATTGGTCTTCTCCAAAACTCTGACAAGAAGGTCAACCTGGTCAATTCCTCTCTGTTCGCCAAGGAAGTTGGAATCCAGGTGAGTTCTCCGCTCAGGCCAAACCATCCAAAATTCTGCCCAGAAATAAAGTGTCCTTCCTATACCCCCAAATGTTACATAGAGGACCCCACATTGTGAACGGAGTCCAGGGCAGGGTAGAGGGATCAGTCAGCTTGTTATGATGGATGCCATTATCACCCTTCCGAATCCAGATTTCATCTGGACTTTATGAGGAGATATCTCAGCTCTTTGGGTTAATCTATAAATTTTGGTTGAGTCAGACAGATTGGAAGTGAGTAAAAAGTTATGTTACCTCCTAATAATGATCATCTCTTATTTGCTCACTTTAGACTGGTAAATCAACCATTTTCTTTTTCAATAAGTGTTTGATCCTGCCAGAAATCCAGCAAGCTGATCAGTTCCTGTGCTCTCTGCTGACTGTTAACGGTTGCATTGTTTCTAGCTCACATTGTGGACTACAAAACGTCTCCACCCTATATTACCAAGCAGAGAACAGGGAGAGGTGTTCTGTTGTCCTAACACACTTCCTGCCTCAGGGTGCCAACACTGTTCCTCCACAGGGCCGGATTCCCGACAAGGCCACCGAGGCCCGGCCTCGGGGCGGCAGGGAGAGTAAATCCGGCCCTGCTCCTCCATTGACATGGTGCAATCAGTGACCGTTGTCACCCCAGGACAGGAAGTTTGTTACAAACATAAAGGACCAAAAAAAACCTGAAAATAGAAAACTAATGCAGCCGCCACATCTCAGGGCTGGTGAACGGCAATATGTGACGTTTCCTCTTCTATGGTTTAGAATCTACAATTGAAATACTTTGTCGTCTGTAGGAGAATTATTATGAGGCGAGTGAAAATCACAGAGCCTCATAGTTCTAGCCGACCTGTGACAATGAAACTGTCGCACGTCGGCTCAATAGATCGGGACGTGAGCGAACGCATACCGGCGCTCGCTCACTTCCCAATCATCTCCCTGCAGGTATTCCCCAGCTCCCCGCTGACTGGTGGAACGGACGGGGGAGGGGCGGGTACAGCTGGCTCTGCCTCTAGATAGGCGGAGCCAGCTGTCACTCACGCAGCTGGGTGGATCTCGACGGTAATGCAGCTTGTGTTCTACTGAGCTTAGGGTGACGGGAGGACGCTAGTTTGTGTTCTCCCGTTACTCTAAGGAGAACTATGGGGAAAAACCCTGACCCCATAGTTCTGCTAACATTAACAAAGGATTCTTCTCTGTAGAACAAGGATCTCCTGGCATTGATATAAAAGGTTGTTACACCCTCAGAATCCAGGAGTCTTGCTGGGCCTAAGAGGTCTAAGTGTAGAAGGTGAAGGGAGCGAATATGGATGTCCAGAGGAAGAAGGGGAAATTATGATAAAAGATAGGAAAGGATGGAAGAAGATGAAGGATTGATGAAGGACGGACCCTAGAAAGTGGCTGTAAGAAGATGGGTGGCCATAATGGACCATCTGGAGATTCTCCACATCTCAGTAGGCTTCCCATGATAGGGCCTGGGTGTATATATACAGGATTTATGAACATGGTGTCGATAAACACTTCAGGAGGATTCAGCGAGAGATGTTTATGGCCTATGATCCCTGTCAGTTGGTCTGTCAGGGTCCATAGTTCAGTTAGTAGACATGAGAGCGGTGTTAAAGAGAAGCCTTTTACATTTTGGCACCATTAGATCAGTGATGGTCAACTTAGAGACTTCAATTGTGGCAACTGCAGATATACTGAAGGAGACAGGCCCAACCATAGAGTGAATTCTCTCTGTCTATGGCCAGCTGAAACAGACTTTTGTGTTCCTGCCTTCTTGAACCCTTTGAGATGCCCTCTCTGTCCAGTCACTGGCTTGGCTGACTTCTTCTTCTCTTCTTGGCCCAGGTGACGTCCGGCCATTCCGTAGACTCATCGGAGGCCAGGCTGGAGGTATCTGCGGGCAATATTCATCTAGTTGGTGGTCTGAGCGGATCCCTTCCGTGTCTACTCCAAGTTTCATCTTCACTCTTCCATAGCCCGGTATCACTGAGTGGGACTCTTCTTCTGTGGACCGGTGAGGCCGATCTCAACAAATTACTGGGTAAGTTTTTCTTCCATTCCCACCATCCACCCAGAGGCTCAGTAGAAATATTTTTTACCGACACCCGCTGAGTGCCGCCAATCGCCATCTGTGGTCACATTTTCTCTTTCGCAAAGGAAGTGAGACAGAAAAAGATGGAAATGTGAACGTTTTGTGTGTTTCAAACGTGTGTCTATGGCAGGAATCCCTCGCTGTGTATATGAGCCGTATACTATACAGAGACATATGAAGTGTGTATGGAGGGGAGGAACCATGAACATAATGACATCCTCAGCAATACAAAAATTAAAAAATTAAAAAAGGAAAATATCAAAGTTATGAACACAAATTCCTTTTGACATCTTCACTTTTTTAGCAGTTTTGAAGTCTTTGCTGTTGTACTAACTCCTCCTTTGTCTCGGGCAGGTCTCCTCTCCTCCACCGGACATCATCTAGAATCATTCCACAATGCCGGAGGGTACAGCATAGCGACCATCTCTGGGCCCCTCTCCGATCTGTCACCCCTGGGATCCTGCCTGCAGGTCACCCTCTGATCACCTGATCTCTTCTGACCATCAAAGTGCCATATCCATTCCTATTAGTTCATAAAGTATTGCTGGTTCTTGCTGCTTCTTGTCTTGTCTTTTTTGGTCCAGCTGCAGGATGTGTCACCTCTTGTAGGTCGGAGACATGTGCATTGTCCTGGTGGGGGAGGAGGGGGTTCTACATTTAAATGGCTTTTATACTTGAAACTAGAAGGTTAAAATGTAAAAAGCTGCAAGTACTCTTTAAAGCAATGGGGGCCACCAACCATCAACACTTTGATACTTGTGGGAAACATCAGTTCTGTGGATTAGACGCTAGAGTAGGACCTTAGACTTCCACCAGATACACTAATATGAAACCAAACAGCTAAGCTATGGCTGCCATCTGTCCTTGTTTCCTGGGGACACTCCCAGAGGTCTGTCCCTGGCAAAGGAACATCCCCGGTGATGTAGTCCTGTTCCACTTTGCAGTCCCAGGTAGCCGCGTTAGGGATGGCGCAAGTAAGGATCTCAGCCACGGCACCAATATGTCACTACTGGAGCCAGTCATGCACTATCTTTTGGGCTGGCTTTCCTACACATTGTGCAGCCATATTGGGGATGGTACCTGTAACGAGCCCCTGCTCGCTCGGTTCCACTCTCCCGGCACTCCTCTGCTGCTATTGGATCAGATGTGAGACCGCAACGTCTGATTCTCTGATAGTCCGATAATCCGGGATTCGAACTACAGCTATGTGCCGTTCTAATCCAGTTGTGATAGCTCAGAACAAACACCAGGCTGGCTGTATGTAAGTTCCAACAGGGATCTGCTTTATTGGATGCACACACACTCTTTTATACACAACAGTTTGAAGGTGGCCCAAACAACCACTTCCTATTGGTCATGCAAATGAAGGCTTGAAACAGAGTCAGCAATTATCCATTGTCATTAACATTAGGTGTCGTCCAGAGCCATTATTGAATTGTGAAATTGGACGGCTGTAGGGCCAGGCTCACCTGCAACAGCCATCCATGGGCCCCAGACACCCAGTTCAACCCAACAAGGGGGGTCTCCATAATCTTAGGTCCATAGTCGCTAGGAAGGAGGCTAGCCCTCAGGCTCCTCCAGCAGCCCCAGTGACGGTTCAGTCCGTCACAGTACCAGTAAGAATCTCAGGCACCACCCCAATATGGTGGGACAGCTGCAATCCTCCAGCACCAAGAAGACAAGAAACAAGGTTTCCATTGGATGAGAGTAATTCCCAGGTAAGGGAGAGGGGACAAACCTGGACACTATGCCAGGGAAGCGGGTGCCATTTTGGTTTAGCCTCCTGATGGTGAGGACCAGACCACGGCCTAGAGACCAGCGGTTGCAATGTACTTTGGTTTATTTCATGTTTGTATTAAATTGAGGCTCTGCACACCATTTCACTGGAACCTGCTCTCCCGTATTCATTCATTCCTTCTAGAGCCAATGAACGATGAGCTCAAGATATGAATGTGCTAACCCTAAGCTCATTCATATCTTAGTGCCTCGTGTTGGTAATCTGATTATTTTGTCTATATCTTGAATGTCTGTCTCTCCTACTCTAAACGTTGATGACCAGTTGTTTTGAGCATGCGTTTAAAAAAAATGTGAGCTGGGATTTTGTGGACGTGGCTACAAATGTGGTCGACATTTTGTGGGTGTGGTCAGTAGCGTGTCTTCTGATTTCATTGGCTGCCCCATGTACAAAAATGTCTCATCTTTATTAGGAAGTTTAATCTAAAAAAGATATGGATGAAATGGAGGAGACCAGGGCGTTGAAAGGAAGGAGATCAAAGGGCGAAAAGAAGTCCAAAGGATGATATGATGGGGGAAATGAAGGAGTCTGTGGGGTGAAATGGAGAAGTCGGGGGGGGG
>NW_017308714.1:38017-39635 GCF_000935625.1 Nanorana parkeri
CGGGCATTTTAGACTGAGCAGCCCAATCACGTGACCACCAAAAGGCCCCACCCCTCACAACAGGGGGCGGGGCCAAACACAGAAGCGCAATCGAGGGGCAGGGCCGGCCACTAGTAAGTACCGGAGGGCTACAGCTGACACACAAGCCTTGCTACAATGTAGGAAGCTTGCTATAGAGAATATCTGTAAAAAATAAGTCAAGGCAACTGGACTTGAGAACATCCCCGGTGATGTAGTCCTGTTCCACTTTGCAGTCCCAGGTAGCCGCGTTAGGGATGGCGCAAGTAAGGATCTCAGCCACGGCACCAATATGTCACTACTGGAGCCAGTCATGCACTATCTTTTGGGCTGGCTTTCCTACACATTGTGCAGCCATATTGGGGATGGTACCTGTAACGAGCCCCTGCTCGCTCGGTTCCACTCTCCCGGCACTCCTCTGCTGCTATTGGATCAGATGTGAGACCGCAACGTCTGATTCTCTGATAGTCCGATAATCCGGGATTCGAACTACAGCTATGTGCCGTTCTAATCCAGTTGTGATAGCTCAGAACAAACACCAGGCTGGCTGTATGTAAGTTCCAACAGGGATCTGCTTTATTGGATGCACACACACACTTTTATACACAACAGTTTGAAGGTGGCCCAAACAACCACTTCCTATTGGTCATGCAAATGAAGGCTTGAAACAGAGTCAGCAATTATCCATTGTCATTAACATTAGGTGTCGTCCAGAGCCATTATTGAATTGTGAAATTGGACGGCTGTAGGGCCAGGCTCACCTGCAACAGCCATCCATGGGCCCCAGACACCCAGTTCAACCCAACAAGGGGGGTCTCCATAATCTTAGGTCCATAGTCGCTAGGAAGGAGGCTAGCCCTCAGGCTCCTCCAGCAGCCCCAGTGACGGTTCAGTCCGTCACAGTACCAGTAAGAATCTCAGGCACCACCCCAATATGGTGGGACAGCTGCAATCCTCCAGCACCAAGAAGACAAGAAACAAGGTTTCCATTGGATGAGAGTAATTCCCAGGTAAGGGAGAGGGGACAAACCTGGACACTATGCCAGGGAAGCGGGTGCCATTTTGGTTTAGCCTCCTGATGGTGAGGACCAGACCACGGCCTAGAGACCAGCGGTTGCAATGTACTTTGGTTTATTTCATGTTTGTATTAAATTGAGGCTCTGCACACCATTTCACTGGAACCTGCTCTCCCGTATTCATTCATTCCTTCTAGAGCCAATGAACGATGAGCTCAAGATATGAATGTGCTAACCCTAAGCTCATTCATATCTTAGTGCCTCGTGTTGGTAATCTGATTATTTTGTCTATATCTTGAATGTCTGTCTCTCCTACTCTAAACGTTGATGACCAGTTGTTTTGAGCATGCGTTTAAAAAAAATGTGAGCTGGGATTTTGTGGACGTGGCTACAAATGTGGTCGACATTTTGTGGGTGTGGTCAGTAGCGTGTCTTCTGATTTCATTGGCTGCCCCATGTACAAAAATGTCTCATCTTTATTAGGCAGTTTAATCTAAAAAAGATATGGATGAAATGGAGGAGACCAGGGCGTTGAAAGGAAGGAGATCAAAGGGCGAAAAGAAGTCCAAAGGATGATATGATGG
>NW_017308714.1:39715-40024 GCF_000935625.1 Nanorana parkeri
TTCATATGAGCTAGTCATGTAATATTAATTTAGTTCTTTACACCGGACACACCATCAACATTCAGCTTGTCTACTGGTTTAAACCAGATAAGTAGAGCAGAAGGAGTCCACGTTTCCAGAGTAGGAAGCTCTTCTCTGTGCCCAAGTCAGTCAAGTGGATGGTGGGGCCAAAGCTGCTACCTTTCCTGGGGCCCCATTTTGTGTTATTCCGTCTCCCACCAACAGGGTCGGACTGGGACTAAAAATAGGCCCGGGCATTTTAGACTGAGCAGCCCAATCACGTGATCACCAACAGGCCCCACCCCTCAC
>NW_017308714.1:40093-46957 GCF_000935625.1 Nanorana parkeri
CTTCGGCAACGCCTCCCGCCACCTCCGTCAGTGTCTCCGCCTCTTCCGTCTCGGGGGCCACTCGACACATTTTTTTCTCTCTCGGGGGCCGCTTGCCACATTTCATACTTTAAATAAAATGTAACTGTATCCAGTTTAAGTACTACAGACCCCAATATACTCACAATAAGGCCCCATTCATATCTGAAGGTTTAGGTGCGATTAGGGATTCCTGCATCAGAAACTTGCGTTTTACTGCATCAGGAATCCCTAATCTGACGTTTACAAGTGGCAGCTGTCACCTATTCAAGTTAATGATCAGGTGACAGCAGCTGCATGTAAACGCCTGCAAGAACACAATCACGTTAGTTGTGTTCGGCCCGGTCCCACCGGGCAAGTGCCCGGTTTGCCCTATGGCCAGTCCGGCCCTGCCCACCAAGGAACATTGGTGTGGCTGCTCTTACCCAAATCAGTTAAATAATCAATTTTTTACAGGAATTTTAATCTTACTGAACAGGCTATTAATCAAGAACAAAATAAAATAATCTTCTCGTCATTGAGCAAATGAGAACGTGTAGATTGCTTCTATTCCTTCGTGTGGATTTTAGATTTGTAGATTGTAAGCTCTCAGGGGCAGGGCCCTCCTTACCGTCTTGTCTTGAATTGTATTGTGATTGTAATGTCTTCCTTATACTGTACAGCGCTGCGTGCACTGTTGGCACTATATACAGTACATCCTGTATAATAATAACAGATATATAAAGAGTTAAATCTATAGCTCGCTCGGGGGATTCCGGCATCTCAAGTTATTTTCTCTTTAATATTTTTGTTTTCTCTTCCTTTTCACAGTTCGCGGGTTGGAGGGTTGTTGGGTGTTTGGTTTTCACCAATGTGTTGCTTGCATTTCACACGTCACCTTCCTCTAGGTTTACCATCATAGCACTCCTGGTTGATGTCATGCATTACATGCAGAAAACATCAATAATATTATGGAACATCCCAAGTGGCATTATGCGGTCATTGACTGACAACTGAACATTGCTGTCACCTTGTCAAGAGGGTCCTCTCCTCCTTTGGGAGCATTGTGATCTTAGGATCATTTGAGGCTTCATATCCATCATCCTTCTTCTTACCAGGACTGTATGATAACTGTGTTGTGTCAGTGGAAGCTAACTTAAAATTATAATTAATATCATTCAGGATTTATGTGTCCAGACTTTGTGCAGAGCAGGTGGCGTAACAATCGCCATGGCGATTAAAATGGGCAGAGGAGACTTTGTATGTCTCTTCTGCCAAAAATCCCAACCTCCCAGCGATTTTTTTTTATTTTTCACAATTGACTTCCACTTTAACATCACCTTCTGTGGTTATTGCAGCAGGCGAAATGCTGGAGGGAAGAAGAGGAAGTTCAGCGGTTCGTTGGTTGAGTAAAGACTGAGCAAATTTGTACATAGAATTGTTGCGCTATTTCCACCCAGTAGATGCAAAGGAAGTCAGCGCCCTTCTACATGGGGATGCCTTGGTATTATCCCAACATCAGAGAAGACTGCAGCATCAACAAACATCAGCCACCTGGGTCCCTTTCTAAAGATAAGATGAAGAAAAGTCCTCATTTTGGTGTGTGAGAGATGGAGCACCTTGAGTGAAGAGTCATACACATGCAACGTTTAGTTCCACATGTTTGGTGAGGCGCAGGAGTAACCCTGACACATTCACTCAACTCACTCTGACACATTCACTCAACTCACTCTGATACATTCTCTCCAGTGGTTCCATGGCAACATCCACAATGATAACCAAACACCCTAAGCCAGGGGAAGCCCCAACCCCCAAAAAAGTGTTGGCTGTATACTTTATACCAATCACCAATAAAGTCTGGAACTGAACCTTGCATGTCTATGACTCGTCACTCAGGACGCTCCTCATCACACACACAAAAGCTTCCAGCCCGAGGAATCAGCACGCAGCCTGGTACCACCAGGTGCTTTCCAGGACCCAACGAAGGGGCCCATCAACCAGCCATCATTAAAATTCTAAGCTGGGCCCTAAGTTCTGGCAGAAAAAGAATCTTGAATCCTTTCCATCGCTGCCCCATGCCTGAGGTTTATTACTTTTGCCTTGTGGAAAGAAAGGTCCTGAAATGTCAGCCAGTGATGTAATCTTCTCTCATGTCTGAATAAAAGCAAGATATCCACAAAGCGCCACTGGTCCAAGCTGTCCAATAAACAAAAAACTGAGGACAACGATCTTGATGCCTCACCAGTGACGAGCAAGTGAGGGACAGGGAGGCTCCTCCTTTCTCTCTCACTCCTCCACACATAGCTTGGTGACCGAGTTGGGGGGCGTGCTGGATGGGGTTGGAGTGGGGCTGGCTGGGGGCAGGGCTGGGGCGGGCAGGGGGGTTGCCTCATCCATAAAGGAACGAACTACACGTCACTGTGTCCTACCCCCCATCCATCCCATAAAAATTTGTCAAATGCTTTGGCAATACTAAAATGTATTTGGCATTGCCAATAAAGCTTATCTGAATTTGAATTTGAGAGAGGAGAGATCACTGCACTGCATTCACTGATCTCTGTGCTGTGTTCACTGAGAAGAGTCAGTGATACGGTTCTGCTCTTTCTCTTTACACTTCACTGGAGACTCCTCTCTTCACACAGATCAGAAATTTCACCAAACAACACAGCAAAGCAACAGAGTTCCAAAAGCAGTTAAGGCATGAAGGGGCCCTCACTGTCCCGGTTAAGAATCATGTAATTCACCCTTGGGGCCCCTCTTGACCTGAACATAAATCTTCTCTGAAACCAAGGTCCTGTCATCATCAGGTCTCTGATATGTCTACAGCACCATGAGGTTATCAGGTATCCATGAGGTCTATGATTTAGTTCTGGCTCCATGAGGTTCTCAGGTACCCGTGTAGTCTATGATTTGGTCCTGACTCCATGAGGTTCTCAGGTAACCATGAGGTCTATGATTTGGTCCTGGCTCCATGAGGTTCTCAGGTAACCGTGTGGTCTATGATTTAGTCCTGGCTCCATGAGGTTATCAGGTATCCATGAGGTCTATGATTTGGTCCTGGCTCCATGAGGTTCTCAGGTAACCACGTAGTCTATGATTTAGTTCTGACTCCATGAGGTTATCAGGTATCCATTAGGTCTATGATTTGGTCCTGGCTCCATGAGGTTCTCAGGTAACCGTGTGGTCTATGATTTGGTCCTGGCTCCATGAGGTTCTCAGGAAACCGTGTGGTCTATGATTTGGTCCTGGCTCCATGAGGTTCTCAGGTAACCGCGTAGTCTATGATTTAGTTCTGACTCCATGAGGTCTATGATTTGGTCCTGGCTCCATGAGGTGCTCACGTGCGGTCTAAGATTTGGTTCTGAAAGGGCAAAATTATCTAATTTGCCTGTTTCTGGCACACACAGAGTTAATGTTTGAACAGGAGAAAATTGAGTTTTCTACGGAAACTAGTTTAAGTTGTGTACCAAATGAGAAAACTGCATTCCAGGGCGAATTAACTTTTCCTTATCTTTGTGTGAAAACATATATGACCTTGAAGCTTTCCAGCTGCTTTCCTTCTTTGTAGCTGTTCTATGGTCCATTTTATTATAATGAGTTTTGTATACGTGTTTATCTTTCTATTGGCTTAGGTTCCGCCATCGTCACTGTCCAAATAACCTTTTGTGTTAACAATAAACCTTTGTCTATAGAGTGGATACATAAGTTGGTGTGACTCTTGACTGCTGAGGATCATAGTTAAACACTTTTTTTACGTTGAGAATGCTTTCATTACCTTTGCCCTCCCACCGCCAATGAATACTTGACAAAATAACTTTGTTGGAAGGCGACAGCTTTATTGACGTGTAGCGCTCACCCCCGAAGGAGCCGCTGGATGCCGGTTCATCTCTAGTCTGTCTAGGGTATGATCTTCAGCTGCCCGCCCATTAGCACTAACCGCCCATCTTCTAGTGCCCACAAACTGATGTCCACTCCAGTAGTACAATGCTGAATGACTTATATTGAACATCTTCACTGGGGAGAGAGTGTGTAGGGATTCTAGGCTTCCAGAGTGTAACAGACTTTGATTCCAGACTCACCAGACCTGGTTGGCATATCAGTGTAGATCCACTTGGGAGGCATTCGATGGCAACTGAAGTAGCAGATGAGCAGGGTGTATATAGATCCTCAACAGGAAAGACACCGGCCATGCTCCTGAAGTCCTCAGGTTCCAGGAAACTTCAAGAGCCTGCATTGGTCCTGGGTCTCTTCCTCCTGACAGTAACACAGACCTCCTCCATGTTGGAGGCCTCATGGAAACCTTTACTTCACACCAGCCCATGCCCACCCCCAGGCCTCATGCCTAGCCTGGGAGGGCAGGCTGAACAGCACCCAGCCCAAATCCATAGCTGGTCCCGGCTAGTCTGAGCACATGGCAGATCCCACCAGTATATGTACCCTATCCCAACATGTACCACTGGTTGGGAGGAATCCAGTGATTGGCTGCTGTACTGTACATACACTATAGCATCTCTCATTGGCTGTCCTACAATATAGCCAAGTCACACTCCGCTCAGGGGGGGGTACAGGCAATGCCAAACACCGGGAATAAACCACATAACTGCCACTATAAATCCAGCCAGGCTGACTACAGCCCCGACTATCACTAAATGTCTAGTAGCCACATCACAGAAGGTGAAGCAGGTACAGATGTATTATCATCATGTAAAACATAACTCTCTTTTCTGTTTGCATTAAATCGTGCCAGTCATGGATAAACCGTGAGCACCCAAACATCAGGACTTTATAACACAATGCAGCAAATCTGTCTCCACCATAAGTTCTAGACAGATGTCCAACTATCAAAGAAAGTCAGCAAAGTTAACGTGGTAACAGAAACATGCCAACAAAGCTGTGACAGTAAAGAAAAAAATAGGGGAGGGTGGGCGGGGATGTTCAGCTTGCTGGTCAACTCCCAAGAGGCCAGCAAGCCCACATATAACACTTTGCTGGTCTCCACCAATGTAAGCTCCCCCCCATTAATAATTAATTACGCCTCCTTATACAGTAGGGGTCCATTTTACTGACCACATCCTTGCTGCGTGATATTCCAGCAGTCAAGGCTCCTTCTCCTTACAAGTTACGGGGTCTGTCATTATTCCCAAGTACTTGTCTGAAGCTGACAGCATGATCGAAACCCGGGGAACTCTAAAATTGGGACCCTAGCAACCTGGTGTTAGAAGTGGGATCTCCACAGCCGGGTGAGTACCTATTTTATTCTGTTTTTGCTCTCACCTTGCCCTGGAGATACATGAGACAGATGCTTTGGGAGTGTCATAGATGCTATGGCAGCCTCAATTCACAGATGCTAAGGTGGTGTTGAGCCTGAGGATCTCCCACAAGCACCCATTTCCACATAAAGTACATTAGAAAGATATATGATTATGGAACGTTGGTAAAGTCATGATGGTTATTGCAATACGATATAAAAGGGTCTGGGTAAGTGAGCCAGGCGACTATGAGTTCATTAGAAAGGAATGCATTTTGTTCACTCCAAGACAAGGAAGGGGTCTGTACTCATTCCATGGGAGTTTGTGTGCAGCCTTGGATGGAGGGTCCGTACTCAGTGCATGGGAGTTTGTGTGCAGCCTTGGATGGAGGGTCTGTACTCAGTCCATGGGAGTTTTTGTGCAGCCTTGGATGGAGGGTCCGTACTCAGTCCATGGGAGTTTGTGTGCAGCCTTGGATGGAGGGTCCGTACTCAGTCCATGAGAGTTTTTGTGCAGCCTTGGATGGAGGGTCTGTACTCAGTCCATGGGAGTTTGTGTGCAGCCTTGGATGGAGGGTCTGTACTCAGTCCATGGGAGTTTGTGTGCAGCCTTGGATGGAGGGTCTGTACTCAGTCCATGGGAGTTTGTGTGCAGCCTTGGATGGAGGGGCCGTACTCAGTCCATGAGAGTTTTTGTGCAGCCTTGGATGGAGGGTCTGTACTCAGTCCATGGGAGTTTTTGTGCAGCCTTGGATGGAGGGTCCGTACTCAGTCCAAGGGAGTTTGTGTGCAGCCTTGGATGGAGGGTCTGTACTCAGTCCAAGGGAGTTTGTGTGCAGCCTTGGATGGATGGATGGATGGATCAGAGGATGTGAAATATATAAGACAGACAATGAAAGAGATGGAAATAGGAAAACAGGATGTTATATTTGTAGGAGACAGATAGGCAGCCCGCATCTGATTGCTTTGTACGCACCGGTACAGCCAGAAACAGTTTTTAAGGCAAGAGACTTTCCCCCCAGAGCTCCTGACAGGGGACAATCTTTGCTCAATGGGTCTTTCAGGAGATGGAATCCCGTTTTTGTAAGAAAAAGCAAACATTGAATATACACCTACAGGAGATAAAGTCACATCGGACATTAGAATAGTCACTGTTGTATTGGACAGTAGGACAATACCAAATGAATTCAGGGCTCCTGGTAGATGTTAAGGCAAGAGATTGGGTTGCGTTGGGCTGTGTTGGGTCATGTAGAGCTGTGTTGGGCTGTGTTGGGTCATGTTGAGCTGTGTTGGTTTGTATTAGGTTGTGTTGGGCTGTGTTGGGTCATGTTGAGCTGTGTTGGGTTGTGTTGGTTTGTATTGGGTTGTGTTGGTTTGTATTGGGTTGTGTTGGGCTGTGTTGGGTCATGTTGAGCTGTGTTGGGTCATGTTGAGCTGTGTTGGTTTGTGTAGGGCTGTGTTTGGTTGGGTAGTGTTCAGCTGTGCTGGGTTGTGTTGGGCTGTGCTGGGCTGTGTTAGGTTGTGTTGGGCTGTGTTTGGTTGTGTTGGGTTGTGTTAGGTCGTGTTGGGCTGTGTTGGGTCGTGTTGGGCTGTGTTGGGCTGTGTTGGGTTGTGTTGGG
>NW_017308714.1:47055-49751 GCF_000935625.1 Nanorana parkeri
GTGTTGGGTTGTGTTGGGCTGTGTTAGGACGTGTTGGGTTGTGTTGGGCTGTGTTGGGTCATGTTGGGCTGTGTTGGGTCGTGTTGGGCTGTGTTGGGTCATGTTGGGCTGTGTTGGGTTGTGCTGGGCTGTGTTAGGTTGTGTTGGGTTGTGTTGGGTTGTGTTAGGCTGTGTTAGGTTGTGTTGGGTTGGTTTGTGCTGGTTGGTGTTGGGTTGTGTAGGGTTGGGTCATGATGAGCTGCGTTGGGCTGTGTTGGGTAGTGTTTGGTTGTGTTGGGCTGTGTTAGATCATGTTGGGCTGTGTTGGGCTGTGTTAGGTCGTGTTCGGCTGTGTTAGGTTGTGCTGGGCTGTGTTGGTTTGTGTTGGGCTGTGTTGGGTTGTGTTGGGCTGTGTTAGGTCATGTTGGGCTGTGTTGGGCTGTGTTAGGTCGTGTTCGGCTGTGTTAGGTTGTGCTGGGCTGTGTTGGTTTGTGTTGGGCTGTGTTGGGTTGTGTTGGGCTGTGTTAGGTCATGTTGGGCTGTGTTGGGCTGTGTTAGGTCGTGTTCGGCTGTGTTAGGTTGTGCTGGGCTGTGTTGGTTTGTGTTGGGCTGTGTTGGGTTGTGTTGGGCTGTGTTAGGTCATGTTGGGCTGTGTTGGGCTGTGTTAGGTCGTGTTCGGCTGTGTTAGGTTGTGCTGGGCTGTGTTGGTTTGTGTTGGGCTGTGTTGGGTTGTGTTGGGCTGTGTTAGGTCATGTTGGGCTGTGTTGGGCTGTGTTAGGTCGTGTTCGGCTGTGTTAGGTTGTGCTGGGCTGTGTTGGTTTGTGTTGGGCTGTGTTGGGTTGTGTTGGGCTGTGTTAGGTCATGTTGGGCTGTGTTGGGCTGTGTTAGGTCGTGTTGGGCTGTGTTGGGTTGTGTTGGGTTGTGTTAGGCTGTGTTAGGTTGTGTTGGGTTGGTTTGTGCTGGTTGGTGTTGGGTTGTGTAGGGTTGGGTCATGATGAGCTGCGTTGGGCTGTGTTGGGTAGTGTTTGGTTGTGTTGGGTCATGTTGGGTTGTGTTGGGTTGTGTTGAGCTGTGTTGAGTTGTGCTGGGTTGTGTTGGGCTGTGTTAGATCATGTTGGGCTGTGTTGGGCTGTGTTAGGTCGTGTTCGGCTGTGTTAGGTTGTGCTGGGCTGTGTTGGTTTGTGTTGGGCTGTGTTGGTTTGTGTTGGGTTGTGTTAGGTCGTGTTAGGTCGTGTTGGGTTGTGTTGGGTGGTTTTGGGTTGTGTTGGGTTTTTTATGTTGGGTTGTGTTGGGCTGTGTTGGGCTGTGTTGGGTTGTGTTGGGTTGTGTTGGGTCGTGTTGGGTTGTGTTCTGTTGGGTCGGGCTGGGTTTGTGTTGTGTTGTGTTGGGTTGTGTTGGGCTGTGTTAAATCATGTTGGGTTGTGTTGGGCTGTGTTAAATCATGTTGGGTTGTGTTGGGCTGTGTTGGGCTGTGTTGGGTCGGGTTGGGTCGTGTTGGGTCGTGTTGGGTTGTGTTGGGTTGTGTTGGGTTGTGTTGGGTCGTGTTGGGCTGGGTTTGAGTTGTGTTGGGTTGTGTTGGGCTGTGTTGGGCTGTGTTGGGCTGTGTCGTGTTGTGCTATGACAGGTCCCCTTGCAGACACTGAGCAGTATATTCATCTGATCGGAATGTTCCTCCATCACAGGCGGCTGTATGAAGTGTGTTTCCTCTCTGCAGACTGGTGCGGAATTTGTCATATGAGGAAGTATTGTGTGGTCAGCGGGAGGAGGTGATAAGAGCCGTCCGCTGTCACTTCATACTGACACTTCTACAGAGAGCCGGAGGATGATGATGACCCCACTCAGCTGGATCCTCTTCTCTCTGGGTGAGTGTGAACCCCCTGATATAAAGACACAGATACCGAGATCAGAAATACAACCAGAACTGCCCAGACTAACCTCAGAGGGCTCAGTATCACTTCTCTACATTCTGCCCATCAGATCTCAGTACTTGTTCATTATTGCCGAGGAAAACTTCTCACCCCGAACACAGAATTCATTATACGGCCAAATCCCCAACAATCTCCATGTTCTCGGTATCTGTTCCTATTCTGTATGTATGGACTCTGCACAGTACCACTTCTCTTGTCCTGTATGCTGGGTGTCATTCTCGGTATCTGCCTGCATGCTGGGTGTAATTCTCCGTATCTGCCCTGCATGCTGGGTGTAACTCTCGGTATCTGTTCTGTACACTGGGTGTCATTCTCAGTATCTGTTCTGTATGTCGGGTGTCATTCTCAGTATCTGTTCTTATTCTGGATGTAATTCTCGGTATCTGTTCTTATTCTGGATGTAATTCTCGGTATCTGTCATGTACTCTGGGTGTAATGCTCGGTATCTGTCCTGCACGCTAGGTGTAATTCTCGGTATCTGTTCCGCACTCTGGGTGTAATGCTCGGTACTTGTCCTGTACGCAGAGGGTGTAATTCTCGGTATCTGTCCTGTACGCTGGGTGTAATTCTCAGTATCAGTCCCGTACGCAGAGGGTGTAATTCTCGGTATCTGTCCTGTACACTGGGTGTAATTCTCGGTATCTGTCCTGTACGCAGAGGGTGTAATTCTCGGTATCTGTCCTGTACGCAGAGGGTGTAATTCTCGGTATCTGTCCTGTACGCAGAGGGTGTAATTCTCGGTATCTGTCCTGTACGCAGAGGGTGTAATTCTCTGTCTGTGTTCTGCAC
>NW_017308714.1:49887-51213 GCF_000935625.1 Nanorana parkeri
CGGTGGGTGTTATTCTCAGTATCTGTCCTGTTCTCTGGGTGTAATTCTCGGTATCTGTCCTGTATGCTGGGTGTAATTCTCGGTATCTGTCCCGTACGCAGAGGGTGTAATTCTCGGTATCTGTCCTGTACACTGGGTGTAATTCTCGGTATATGTCCTGTAGGCAGAGGGTGTAATTCTCGGTATCTGTCCTGTACGCAGAGGGTGTAATTCTCGGTATCTGTCCTGTACGCAGAGGGTGTAATTCTCGGTATCTGTCCTGTATGCAAAGGGTGTAATTCTCGGTATCTGTCCTATACACAGAGGGTGTAATTCTCGGTATCTGTCCTGCACGCTGGGTGTAATTCTCAGTATCTGTCCTGTACTCTGGGTGTAATTCTCGGTATCTGTCCTGTATGCTGGGTGTAATTCTCGGTATCTGTCCCGTACGCAGAGGGTGTAATTCTCGGTATCTGTCCTGTACACTGGGTGTAATTCTCGGTATATGTCCTGTACGCAGAGGGTGTAATTCTCGGTATATGTCCTGTGTCCCGTACGCGGTGGGTGTAATTCTCGGTATCTGTCCTGTACTCTGGGTGTAATTCTCGGTATCTGTCCTGTATGCTGGGTGTAATTATCGGTATCTGTCCCGTACGCAGAGGGTGTAATTCTCGGTATCTGTCCTGCACACTGGGTGTAATTCTCGGTATCTGTCCTGTACTCTGGGTGTAATTCTTGGTATCTGTCCTGTATGCTGGGTGTAATTATCGGTATATGTCCTGTACGCAGAGGGTGTAATTCTCGGTATCTGTCCTGTACGCAGAGGGTGTAATTCTCTGTATCTGTCCTGTATTCTGGGTGTAATTCTCGGTATCTGTCCTGTATGCTGGGTGTAATTATCGGTATCTGTCCCGTACGCAGAGGGTGCAATTCTCGGTATCTGTCCTGTATTCTGGGTGTAATTCTCGGTATCTGTCCTGTATGCTGGGTGTAATTATCGGTATCTGTCCCGTACGCAGAGGGTGTAATTCTCGGTATCTGTCCTGCACACAGTGTTTGTCGGTTGGTTACGATCTCCAGACACAGGAAGTCAGTTGGGTAATTTCAGAAGTAATAGAAGTTTATTTCGAGGTTTCTCCGGACACGAAGGAGGAAACCGCCTGACTGCAGAATGCGTCTCCTCGCTCTTGCAGTAGGGCCCCCGGTCCCGGGGCCCCGGCTCTTCATCTCCAGGCACTTCTCTCTCTCTCTGTTGTGGGACAATTTGATTTTTAGAGTTTGAGGTGATTGGAGATCGTCAGTTGTCTATCTGGAACCTAAAACCTTCTAAAATAAAAGGAAAAATAC
>NW_017308714.1:51225-51708 GCF_000935625.1 Nanorana parkeri
GAGGGGGAGGAGGATGAAGAGGAGGAGAGGTAGAAGGGGGATGAGGAAGAAGAGGAGAGGTAGAAGGTGAAGGAGGGGGAGGAGGAAGAGGAGCAGAGGTAGAAGGGGGATGAGGAAGAGGAGGAGAGGTAGAAGGTGAAGGAGGGGAGGGGGAAGAGGAGGAGAGGTACAAGGTGAAGGAGGGGGAGGAGGATGAAGAGGAGGAGAGGTAGAAGGTGGAGGAGGAAGAGGAGGTTGGAGGAAGAGGAGGAGAGGTAGAAGGTGAAGGAGGGGGGAGGAGGAAGAGGAGGAGAGGTAGAAGGTGAATGAGGGGGAGGAGATAGAGGATGAAGAGGAGGTAGATGGTGGGGAAGGGGGGAGAGGAAGAGGATGAAGAGGAGGAGAGGTAGAAGGTGAAGGAGGGGGAGGAGGAAAAGGAGGAGAGGTAGAAGGTGAAGGAGGGGGAGGAGGAGGAGAGGTACAAGGTGAAGGAGGGGGAGGGGG
>NW_017308714.1:51725-60679 GCF_000935625.1 Nanorana parkeri
CAGAGGAGGAGCGCAGAGCAGAGGAGCTGAAGATGCGGCTGGCCTCTGCTATGTTTTGCATCAATACCAAATAATAATAAAAAAAGAAAGATTCAGAAAAAAACATCGCAATAAATATGAATATTAAAGATAAAAATAAAGGTGGAAAAATGATTAAACCTTCCTCATCTATCCCTCTTATATTCCGGACTGACCGAGCCGCGTACATACTGTGCAGCCGCTGAGCAATATTTGTGGCTGTTGTCTCTCAGAAAATCATGAAGAGTGTTTCTGCATTTTGTTTTGACATCACTTCTGCAGTACTGCGAGAAAAGAAGCTGACAAATCAAATGTGTATGACCAATGTGTATGGAATCAGGACCTCCTTCCTCCTGCTTGAGATCCCTCTAGTGATAGATCTATATAGAGGGATAATGTGTATGACCCATATGTATGAGAACTGTCCTGTAGCTTTGTTAGATCTGTTGTGGCTGCTACTTCCTCCGGTCACTTCAGACCAACCACTGCTTTGTTACATTTCCCCCATGGCAGTGCCCAGCACCCCCCCCCCCTCCCCTTTTTTATAATAGCTTGCCTATTAGCCTTAAACATGTCCAGAATTTTAGTATCAAGATTGCTCCCCACCTCCCCAGGCTTGGAGGGAAGTTCGTGGAGGTGCACAGTCATTGGATGAGAGGGTAGTACATGGAGGTGCACAGTCATTGGATGAGAGGGCAGTACATGGAGGTGCACCGTCACTGGATGGGAGGACAGTACATGGAGGTGCACAGTCATTGGATGGGAGGGTTTTTTATTTTTTTAGTTGCTATTTAGGAAAATGAAGGGAAAGGCCCAAAAAGTGTTCTGTAAACTTTTTGGGGTTTTTTTTTTGAGGAGGAGGATCACGTGATAAAAATAAAATACAACAAAAAGGGCAAAAAAAAAGTTACAACAACAAGATAAATATAAGTGACTTTTGCACTTTCAAGTTCACGCTTGTGTTACTTCCTCTTTAAAGTAGATCTATACCATAAATGCAAGGTCCATTTTTTTACATTTCATGCCCCTCCCCCCAAAGCCAAAACACTTAACTACACAGCTAACCCTGCCCTGTGACTCCACCCTGTGATCTTGCATTGTGGCCCCACATCCAGCCATGCCATCTGAGCATGACATGTTCACATAACCTCACATCGATACCTACTATGTGATCTCACTTGTTACCTTGCTACGTGACCCCATCATATGACCCTGCCGTGTCACATGACATCCAGCCCCACCGTGTGACCTCACCTGGTAATTCTGCATTGGTTGTATTGTAGATGTGATTCTGGTATTTCTGGATAAGGTCAGAAATAAAATGATTAGCTGGGCAGAACTTTCCTAGATGCCTATTCAGTTTGATGTTCTCATTTTCCCACAGTGCTCTCCTCCGCCGGGGCCTTCTTCATGGACACAAAGGGTCCAATCGTCTTCCAGAATGGGGATCTGAGCTTCGGACATCAAGTGGTACAGCTGGATAAATCGTAAGAGAGGGATCCATCCTCTATTCTGCAATGTGGGCAATGATGGGTTTCCTGGGACACTCAAGGACCACAGATGCTTTGGAGGTCCAAAGGCTTAGTCCAATAACCTCCACCTACATTTGACCTGTGTTGGTGTTTATGGGTAGAGTGAGGGATACATAAAACCTTACACTGTGTGTTCTTCAGTGCATCCAGTGCAGGCCCTAACACAGGTGTGAACATCTGAAGCCTCCTCGTCCTCACTCCTGCCTGTGAACCTCTGTTCAGCGGTCTTCTTGTTGGAGCTTCCTACAGGACACACAGCCTGGTAGCGCCGGTCCATTCATTGGTGGACCGAAATGTGTCCCACAGGAAGCTCCACTCATCATAATGTACAGACAGCCTCTGGCAGATCCATGGAGAGGTTCGGACGGGGAGGTCATGGATGCCCCTGTAGGTTCACTTTACCATTCGAAGTCCCGATGGCTCATCTCAAGGAGGGTTCATCAGTCTTACTGCACATTCCCCGAACCTTCCACCTCCGTGTCTTATAACATACGACTGTTGTCTGAATTGCAGCTCAGAACTGTGAATTTCATCTCTGTGTTTTGTGTGATTGCAGGGTGATAGTCAGCGCTCCACTCCAACAAACCGCCGTTAATAAAACTGGACAGTTGTTTCGCTGTGACCCGCAGGAACGCAAATGCAGCCCAATCGAAATTTCCACTGGTAACTCTTCCTTCTTAATCTTGTATTGATATCATGATAGTCCCGGAGGCCTTACTGTGTCCTGAATGCAGGGCTGTGCTTGATCATCTGTTTACCCGGGATTTCAGCCAGGCTCCTGACCGCTCTATAGCTGGAAGCTCGTGCGCAGCCTCCCGTCTCCCGCGCTGTCAGAAGCTACATACAGAGCGTGTACAGGTTACTATTTAAACCGGCACACTGTATGCAGCTTCTGACAGGCTGCGTTATTACCCTGTTTCCCCAAAAATAAGACCTACCCCAGAAATAAGACCTAGTTGTGACCATTCCCATGGCCGTGGTGGCATAAGTGGGAACTTGAAGAGCCGCGGGAGAGAATCAGCGGTGCCAGCGAAGCCAGCGCTAGAGGAAGCAAGGCGGCAGCGGAGGGAGCAGAGCCGCATAAGCCGATGCCTCCTCTATAGCCCCGCCTCCTGTCACAGGCGGAATGATACCAAAATGTGCAGCCGGCTTCCCCGCTATGCTAGTAACGTATCTTCTCAGAAGCTGCATACAGTGCGCCGGTTTAAATAGTAACCTGTACACGCTCTGTATGCAGCTTCTGATAGCGCGGGAGACGGGAGGCTGGGCTCCTCGGTGGATACTGGGATCAGGTGAGTATGAAAAAAAAAAATTATTATTATTTTATATTTCCGGGGACATAATTTGTTCGGGGACGGTCTCCTCAATCTGGGGACTGATGGAAATCAGGGACGAATGGTCACCCTACTGTACATGCTGGGGTATGTTCAGGGCTGTCTTTACCGCAGGGCAAAAGGGGCAACTGCCCTGGGCCCCATCATTTACAGGGGCCCATAGCAGCCATCCCTCTCGCCCGAGCAGCAGACAGAACAAGCAAAGCGCCACTGCTGGTGGGGAGACCGGCCAGTAGTGGTTTCCAGCCTGTCACTTCACAGGCTAGAAACTGCCAGTGTCTATGTCCCGCCTCCTGCAGTGGTCTCCCCCCGATGCCTGTCACATAGATCCAGCAGGCACAGAGGAGAATGAGGTGGAGGGCACAAAAGTCTTATTCTATTATTAAGTAGTACAGAACAAATGTACCAGTACGGGGTTATTTTAGCAAAATCGGAATTGCATTTCCATTGCATGTCCCCAAACACTTGCTGCATGGTGCACGGCATTTTTAACATATGCATTCTACAAATAATATAGACATAGTCCATTGCGCATACAGGGGTCTGGGTAGGGAAGGCGGGGGGGGGGGGAAGTCAGGTGATGGAGGGTTTTGGAGGCCCATCAGCAAAGTCTTGCCCAGGGCCCAATTAATATTAAAGATGGCCCTGGGTATGTTCCTGACACAGCTATGTTCATGATCAGCAAAACGTCTTCAACATTGAATGTGAATTGCTACATAATTGTGTAAATAGTCCCGAGGGAGTTTTTGCAGATGTCCCAGCAGCTCACGCTCCCGGTATCTTCATCTGAGGGGAAATTCTCGGCTCGTGGTAGCAGGAAGGGGGACAGTCAGCTCTATCATTTTCTTTGGTAGAATTTTCTGCACGAAATGAAACCCAAGACGTGGAAGTTCATTTAAAAATACAAAACTGGAGAACTAAAGAGACAATTTCAGTTCCCTTGAGAAGTCACACTTCTGCAAAACAAGACAGAAAGAGATCCACGCAACAGAGATATATCTGCAAAAAAAAAACTAGGGCTGCGGAAATTAACGACTAATTACCCGATTAATCGTTAAAAGTTTTGATTGATTAAAATTATTTTGATCACTAATGAAAACACTCCCCTCTCCGCCGGCTTCCGGGAGTCCCGTCGGAGATCCTGTCCACGGACATCAACGTCACCGGACTCTACCCCCACTTCCCTGCGTTACCCGTCACGGACATCGACGTCACCGGACTCCTCCCCCACTTCCCTGCGAGAGTGGGGGAGGAGTCCGGTGATGTTGATGTCCGTGACGGGTAACGCAGGGAAGTGGGGGAGGAGTCCGGTGACGTCGATGTCCGTGACGTCACCGGACTCCTCCCCCTTCCCTTCGTGAGCCGACGGAGCCACTTGGGCCGGTGAGTTTGCCTAAGAAACTTGTTCTGCAGGAGCGCCAGCCGCGGCATTGACCTACACACATACAGCACAGCAATGAAGTCATAAAATTAACTAGGATCACACTCATCCAGCACGTTATTATTCTGAGTTGCCCCACTCGAGCGTCGGCCATATTGAGTGTGGCGCGTGAGATTAATAACGTGCTGGATTACTGTGATCCTAGTTCATTGTATTACTTCATTGCTGTGCTGTATGTGTATAGGCCAATGTAGTTGGATCTGTATCTGCGTTATCATTAATCGAAATTAAATTACAAAAATTTTGATTAATGGAACACGAAACTTTTAATCAGTAACAGCCCTAGTAAAAAATAGGTCAAGGCAACAGGACTCGCTGTATTTTTCTTGAAGACGTTTCACGGGTCATCCGACCAGCTTTCTCAATTCAGAATGACTTGTATAGAAAACTCTCTGAGAATAAATATGGTGAATGTTGTTCCAATCTGCATTATCTGTTAGTCACAACCAAGCATTGATTGCATTTGCATAATTGGGGTCTAGGAGGTGTTATTAACCCGCCCAGAGAGAGAGGTGTAAAAACAGCATTGTATGTGGCAGACAATAGATGCCACATACAACGCTCAAGTCATTCTGAATGGAGAAAGCCGGTCGGATGACCAGTGAAACGTCTTCAAGAAAAATACAGCGAGTCCAGTTGCCTTGACTTATATTTTACAGATAGACCATGTGACCTGGAGGAATAAGAACCTTCAGACATCTCACAACAGAGGTGTTTTCTCCTTTGTGTGCTATGTTCTGGACCTCCTGGGATGGACTATAGACAAACAGAGGTCCCTTCCCTCCAGTGATAACTAAAGATCTATAAAGAGGAATCAGGACCTCCTTCCTCCTGCTGGGGACCCCTCTAGTCATAATAAAGATCTATATAGAGGGATCAGGACCTCCTTCCTCCTGCTGGGGGATCCTCTAGTGATAGATCTATATAGAGGGATCAGGACCTCCTTCCTCCTGCTGGGGATCCCTCTAGTGATAATAAAGATCTATATAGAGGGATCAGGACCTCCTTCCTCCTGCTGGAGACCCCTCTAGTGATAATAAAGATCTATAAAGAGGAATCAGGACCTCCTTCCTCCTGCTGGGGATCCCTCTAGTGATAATAAAGACCTATATAGATGGATCAGGACCTCCTTCCTCCTGCTGGGGATCCCTCTAGTGATAATAAAGATCTATATAGAGGAATCAGGACCTCCTTCCTCCTGCTGGGGACCCCTCTAGTGATAATAAAGATCTATATAGAGGGATCAGGACCTCCTTCCTCCTGCTGGGGACCCCTCTAGTGATAATAAAGATCTATATAGAGGGATCAGGACCTCCTTCCTCCTGCTGGGGGTCCCTCTAGTGATAATAAAGATCTATATAGAGGGATCAGGACCTCCTGGAGTAGTGATACTCCCCATGATTCTTTTTGCTCACTGTGCTGGAACCTTAAGACATATTGTTCGCACCCAACATCCTTCCACCGCCTTCCATTCTTTACTTTCCAGCTCCACACAGTACAGGAGTTCTCTAGATCCATCAGACGTGTGTACGATATGTAATACATGATTTATTTTGGTCATTGCAGGGTCAGACGATGGGATTAATATATCACTTGGACTCTCTCTGGCTGTCCAAGACAATTCGGCGCAGTTGTTGGTATGTGACTCTGTATGTCTGATTTCCCAACTTCTCTGAGAGTTTGCAGGGCCCAAGGACTCAGCTGTCTGAGGTCAGACAAATGGTGGCCTATGCTCAGGTTATATTGGCTGGCCATCACAGTGGCCACTCTCTGTGTCGGGCTGATGGACCTGACAAACCTCAACATAGTATTCCGGGTACCGTTGCCTTGTCTGTGATGGAAATGTGAAGAAACGCGGAGCCATCTGCTCCACCAATGAATGAGGGAACAAGGACGGTTTGTCTGTTTTATATATATTATAATATTATACTTTCCTGTCTGTTACAGGCTTGTGGGTCCACTCTACAGAGAGTGTGCGGAGAGAATATTTATGTTAATGGACGCTGCTACCAGGTAGACCTAAAAAGGCCGCAGCCCCGGCGTGCACTACCGGCCTTCCTACCAGGTAATCCTCACATCGTATTATGGTTTCTGCTGTCCTTATAACTACTGGTCCCAGCTGGAGCGCCATGATTAATATGTGTGGCCTGCACAGTAATGTGGGCTCCTCTGTGTATTGTATGCAGTAGACAATCCAGCGCACTATACATCAGAGGACCTGCAGACAACGTGTATGTACAAAGAGCACAGAATAATGACCAGGCTCACCCAAAAATAATGATTGGATTCCAAGTGAAGCTGAAGGCACATAACCTATTTATTCCACACACATAATAAAAATAAAACTCTCCCACCCCAAGGGGTCATTCCATCCAGATCTGCAGTGTTTGGCAGATGCTAGGCACCTATTCATTCTACTGATTTCTTTTTACTTTTAGAGAATCTGTTGGGGATGTCTGTATGCTAAGTTCCTGGCTCTGCACACCTGTACTACCCATTTAGAGATGTTCCCACCATGCCTGCACTGGGTCTTTAAAACTGCCATGCCCATTATAAGGGGCTCCCACCACCCCCGTGCTGGGTTCCTGGGTTTGTACACCTGCTGTGCCCATTGTTAGGGATTCCCACCATCCCCTGTATTGTTACTTTATATTATAGGGGTCTATAATGGTAGGAGTAGGGAGCGCCATTACTGACATAGGAAATATGTCACTGCAAAGAGGAACAAGAAGCAAGACAAGGAGGATGAAGAATCTGAGGAGCCCCGGCAAGATGAAGAGGGGGTGCCATACATCATACACCAAACATTGAATGACAAACAAATGTGTCCCATAAAGACAACAGTGGATAAATAAGGGATTCCTCCGCACACCTTGCAGCAGTCTGGGCCAATACAAAAAATGGTGCTTGCAGTGATAGTCACGGATGGCACCGTGCAAGGCAAAGAGACTTGACCTCACGTCCTGCCCCAAGGAAAAGGCCCTATGTGGTCTCGAAACGTTGGCTCTTGTTTGCTGTGACGTCTATGTCCAATAAATGGACATGTTGGATTATTTTTCTGAGTGCTGGTGATTTTTGTTTCCCATAAAGACAAGTCATGACACAAATATCCATCCTGGTATCGGTGTGCTACGGCTCCGGGGTTCCGGGATTTCTCTCACTGTCTCTCATTGTCTTTCTCTGTTCTTGCAGAGTGTAACCTTTTCAGCCTTGATATCGTCTTCCTGATTGATGGATCCGGCAGTGTTGCCACACAGGACTTCACGAAAATGTTAACTTTTGTGTCTAGAGTTATGACATCATTCAGCAAGACAGACACCCAGGTAACCCCCTGTACATGGTCGTATATGTATGTATTATAGTGCGGTGTGGAGACGGGTGGTCATTGTTCACATTGCTGCCTCCTCTGTCTCTCCTCTCCCCAGTTCGCCCTCATGCAGTACTCCAGCAATTTTATAATACACTTTGATTTCAATAAATTTGCTTCAGTAAAAGACCCGGCAGTTCTGACTTCAAACATCAAAAAAATGCAGCACCTAACCAGAACCGCAACGGCCATCCATAAAGTGACGTAAGTATTTCACCAGAACCGCAACGTTTCATCATAATAACACACTGTATATCCAGATAACAGGAGCCTGGGGCTTGAAGGACATAATTCAGAGGCTGCACCGTGTATAGATTGAGGGGTAGATTGGCAGATCATACAGGAATATGGCTCATTCCCCCCTTCCTGGAGGCCACAAGTCACACCCGATATGGGCACTGCATCTGGGCAAATAATGGCCCTCCTGAAGGATGTACAGGCCACATACATAGGACACATGTGCCAAGGTCTCAGCACACAACATGTTGACCTCTAGTGTTCAGATCTGTGTACCCTCATAGTCCTTGTATCATTAGAGATAGAAAGTGGGATGATAATATGTTCAGATTCCAATGTTCATCTCTCATTAGATCCAAAATATTAGTTGTCTGGAGATGAGAGTTATTCCTCCTGGTAGTATAATCAAAGAGCTTTACCTGGATATAAAATGGTATGTCCTGGCCTTATAGGACCACCTAGGGACAGTCCAAATGATTCTAAGGACCCTGATCACGGCAGTCATGTTGTATGTGGACTGACACACTGCATGTGGTGGCACTCTGTCCTGTGGATATTAGTGTGTGCTGTTTTTGGGTGTTACCTGTGTCCAGATTGGGGAAGTTTGTGTCATTATTTATCAGTGTGCTGGTCAATTTCTCAGCATGGGTGACGAACAGTGTCACCTTGTATATCGTCCGGTCTCACTTGTCACTGTACTCTAGGGACCCCGATCTGTGGCTTCTAAATGTCCATTCTGAGTGTCTCCACCTCACTTCTGGACTAGCATAGCGATGAGGACCTATGGATTGGCTGGCTGCCCCCTACACCACCCCTCAATCCCCGGCTCTGCATGACCCTCCTGATTTTCTCACTCCTCTAATAGGATATCAGGACGGGCAGGGCCAGATTTCCCACAAGGCAAGCAGGGCTAAATGTACAGCAGGGAAGCCGCGGCCTGTTTTGTACAAGTGATCCCGGCTATTTCGCCAAGATCACTGGTATGCAGCCTGCAGATCTGCCATTCTCCATGGGGGGGGGTTGGC
>NW_017308714.1:64869-84231 GCF_000935625.1 Nanorana parkeri
ACAGTAGAAAGGCATCATGGCACACTCACAAACTAGCATGTAAAACAACTTGTCTCACCACTAAGGACAATGACAGAGGTTTGGATACACGTCTTCTGCAAAGGATGTGTAAGCCGCACTGCCGCGCCAAGGCACCTCTTATAGTGCGGTCCTAACTCTAAACTATGAGAGTCTCCATCTTGGAGCACATGGGGCAGAAGATATCAAATTGGGTGCAGGCTTGTCAGGAGGACGCCCCACCTCCTTAAAGGTACAGAAACACACAAGGGATCCCTCCAATTTGATATCATCTGCCCCATGTGCTCCAAGATGGAGACTCTCATAGTTTAGAGTTAGGACCGCACTATAAGAGGTGCCTTGGCGCGGCAGTGCGGCTTACACATCCTTTGCAGAAGACGTGTATCCAAACCTCTGTCATTGTTCTTAGTGGTGAGACAAGTTGTTTTACATGCTAGTTTGTGAGTGTGCCATGATGCCTTTCTACTGGATCTGTAGCCTTGTTCCCCCTTCTGCTCCCTCCCTGTGATTTCCAAAATTAATTTATCTGACATTTTTCACAAATAATTAAACAAAATGTACAACTGGTGCACGTGTCATTCTGTATTACTCCCCCCTCAATACACAGAGCTGTGTCCAGGAGGGTGCTCTTGCTATACAGGTAGGGCCCATGTAAGTCTATGGCACATGAGTGTGCAGGCACGGGGACCCCAGCATTGGATTTTTACCGGGTAGGCTGCAGCCATCAGTAAGTACGGACCGGCACAGGGAGGGGGTGCAGGTGTTAAGCTCTGTGTATTGAAAGGAGATGGTTTGGGTGATTCCATTAACAAAAGTAACCATGTACTTTAGGGGTTCAGATGGGGTCCATTTTCTTATTACTACAGAAGAACCGCTGACAGGTGGGGAGGGGATGAAATGGAACACATGGACCAAAAAAGTCAAAATTAATTTGGCCAATTTCTTCAGTAGGGGGAACAAAAGAAAAGACAGACAGGTGTAGAACTTCCCTTCACCCTCCACCTGAGTTATGTCATCATCCCCCTCTCCTCCTGTGATCCTTCAGACCTGAGCACATCTTTATCCTCAGATTCATCACCACCAGCAGGCCCTGAATGGATCATCAGAAGCAGAATCTGTACATGAGGGCAGCCATATTTCATCAAGGGATACTCATCCTCTCTTTCCAGTTTTGCATCACAATACGAGTCTATGAGCCGGCCAACCCGCTGAACACAATACACTCCATGTGCGGCTAATGTCTTATTTCAGCAGCTGTTAAGCAGTTGAGTGGAGTCGTTTTAATGGTTAATTTCCCCTTCTTCTACTGGTTATTACAAAATTCTTCACATAACTGTGTAATAATGTGAACATCACATGAGAAACTGCAACATGACAAATGCTGCAATAAGAACTCCAAATATGAGCTCTGTGAAATGTCCTCTCGCTCCGTGTCATTCATACTTACCTTACTTGCTCATCATGTTATACTTTCCTCCACAGGACGGAGCTCTTTGTCCCCAGCAGTGGGGCCCGAGATAAAGCTGTGAAACTTCTGATTGTAATAACTGATGGACAGACGAATGGAGATGACAGGGATCTTCAGGATTCAGCCAATGAGGCGAGAGGAAGAGGCATAGTGGGCTTCGCCATTGGGGTAAATGTCTCAGAAATGTATAGATGTTCCACATGCGTCACATCTATAGGAGAGAACTCATAGTAGGGTGGCTTCCCACTGGCTAGTCATCTCCACACATTGGGTCCCATGTTGGCTTCTTGTGCCTTTGGGGTTTTTGGCATTACTACTAGGATTACCGGCTTCATCCAACAGCTGCAACTGGTTCAAACTCAAAAGTAGAAGTTCCCTTTAATAAACATAAATGGATAGTAGGACGCATTATCACTGAAGAAAACATACAGCTAGGTTCCATAGCTTCTAACCGAACTGTGTCTATAGTGTGCTTGTGATACTCTAATAGGGACAGCGAAGTGTAAGCTCCTGTGGTGCAGAGACTCATAAGTGTTCCTTACCATAAGGCAGAGCTTTCTAAGTGTAACACTACTGCCCCCAGGGGCATGTGATGTGACCCTCACCTGACCTACCAGGTGTACACTCTGAATGCCCCAATCCAATTCTTTGAGAAAATTCCACATTCGCATTCCATTCTCATGGCTGTATACTTGGCTTGTACTGGGTAAAGGTGTCAGTCACAAGTTTTATTGCTGAGCACATAACAGGAGAGGGAACGGGATGACAGAGGGACCTGCTGATGGAAGTCTCTGGGTTCCTGTTATGTGTGCTGCATGTTTTTCCCTTAGGGTTAGTCAAGAAGGACTGTGCTGATATTATCCATAAAACAACTATCACGTACCTGGTGGAGGCCTTGATGACAAGAGGGCTTCCCTTACACCTCTGGTCCAGGCCCCCCTGGAGGAGAGTGCAGGGAGTGAGAGGGCACAGAGTAGCATGGGTGCCGGGAGTGCAGATCACAGAAACAGCTGAGCAGGACTCTGGAACACAGTGACTACGGTATATTTTCAGTAGTTAGACAGAGTCAACTGGACTTGATCTGAAATGCTGAAGATATTTTGGAAGCATGGTGAAGACAAGCAGAAATCGGTGGCCGAGAAGACTGATAGCAGTCAGGGAAGCAAGCCAAGTGGTAGTCAGGAGGCAGGTCAAGGTTACAAGAGAAGATCAGCAGAGGAAAGTCTTGGTCAGGAACCTTGCCAAGGTCAAACTGCAGATAACAGAGACAGGCCAGGATCAGGAACTTAACCAAGGTCAATAACAAGGCAGCAGAGAAGTCCAAGGGCAAGCCTAATCATCACCAGGAAGGAAATCAGAATCAGGTTCAGGTTTAAGTTGCAGGGTAGCATCTGATGACCATTCAGCAGCTTCCCAGCTCAGCAATGTTTTCCAAATAGGCCATCTGGCACCAAGCATGGAATTAGCCTGCAAGCCCATGTATCTGAGTGACGTGCTCTTGTAGATAAGTGTGCCTGCGGGAATTAGCCTGAGTACATGAGTTAGCAGCTCATGAGTACGTCTGCCTACACAGTTTAAAATGAACCTTGCCCTTTGCCCCTGGTCAGTCACAAGAGCCAATGATTTGAAGGAATAACCCAGCCCCCTTTCTATGAAAGTGTGTGTGGTGGACTGAACCTAGTGATATGTTATTCCAAGCCTTCAATGTGCTGCCAGCATGGCCAGTAGTTATTGCATAATATTCTATTTTACCCACAGGTTGGTGGTGCCTTCAGATCGACAGATGCCTATGCAGAATTACAAACCATTGCATCATCCAGGGACCGGATCTTTCAAGTCACCGACTTCTCTGCCCTCTCCCAGTTCCAGAAGACTTTGCAGGAGAAGATCTTTGCCATCGAAGGTTCCTTGTTCAGTTTTTCTTTTATATGAATATTTTTCCTTTTAAGATCTGTCGTTACCTCTCATACAGGAAGACTATTACCAGAGCCCCTGTCCATAGAAATGATCAGAAGATATCATATTTGTCAAAGTATCTCTGCGAAGGTTCTAATCTATTCTGACCACGGCATATCTTCACTAGTTAGTCACGTTCAACTGGACCTGTTATAAAATGCTGAAGATGTTTTGTAGATTTTCCACTTTCCTCAGATCTAATGAGTGTCAGGAACAGACCCCAGTATTTATAGCGTCAAGGCAGATGTTGATTATCCAAGAACAGGATGGAAGGTGTAAATGTTTGTGATACTAGCCTGTTCTAGTAACCTAATCCAATCATCATAGTCCTATGAAGTGTGGGACATGATCAGGCCCCATAACACAATTTTGATGGGCAGCAGTGCTGTGGATAGAAGTTGCAATGGAAAAGGAGACAGCAGTTCCGGAAATCAACCTTCATTTTCCAGCGTATTCCTCTGCGCTCAGTAGCTCACCAATCTTTTTAGCATCAACTGATCCTTTTAGTGGTATCCAATCTCAGGTGTTTCATTCAAATTCTCCCATCCCGTCCACTGACGCAGCAAGCAAGGCCTGAAGGAGAAGGCCTAGTAACCAGTAAAGAGAAAGTTGTGTCAATAATAATGACTAATGCTCCTGCACACAATCACTCTATAACCCCAATACAAAAATTCTTAAACTGGGTTTTATTTCTGCAGAAACTACAAATCTTAGCTGTTGGATAGCTGGGGAGACATGCTGAAGGGGTACAAGGAACACCTTTATTGTTCTCAGCCAAGGAATTAGTCCATCAGGGAACCTTATCTATGTCTGTGCACTTGGATGCCGGTAGATGGATAGACTTCTTGAAGATAACAGGAATGAGAGTTGAATGAAATCCTCCTTATTCCTCGGATTCATCCATTTCTCTATCACTCATTACAGTTATAGAACACAGATTACTGATGGTGGAGAACATGTTACACTCAAGTTGAGGATGAAGCTATGGGTGAACTCCCAGAATTTGGTCAGTTTCTGAGGGGAGTGTATCCTCACTGATCTCTCTCTTCCACAGGAACGCAGTCACAGGACGCAACTTCATTCCAGATGGAGATGTCCCAGGAGGGGTTCAGTGCCATCCTAACACAGGTCATTGACATGTATTAGAAGAAGAAATCATACCGCCTTCGGCATCATTACTATTTTTACTGTCCCTGCTTTCATCACTATCGCCACCACTGGCATCATATTACTACATATTACATGAGGACCATAGACATTATATTACAGTTTTTGGCCGTGTAGTGATCTAATGTCTATTGTCTACTTATCCAAAGACACCGTTAGCTGAGGCTCATCCATTGGCATAGTGTCTAAACATGTTGGAGAACATTTACCAATTACAGTTATTCCTCCCCTAATAAGCTGAGGCTGGAGGTGATTGCAGCTCACTCCCCCCACCATGTTCCAGGCCTCAGAACATGAATTGTGACCATTTGTTTTTAAGAAGCTCAGTCCATTATAAGTACTTGAGGAAGGTCGGATCATGCTTCCCTATGCAACTGACCTTATGACTAGCTTAAAAATAACCCAAGCAACAGCAATACCTTAAATTTCCTTCATTGGGGAGCTTCCTTTAATGATGGATCTCCTTCATTGGTGAGCCTTCTTTAGTGGGGAGCTTCCTTTAATGATTGACCTACTTCATTGGTGAGCCTTCTTTAGTGGTGAGCTTCCTTTAATGATGGACCTCCTTCATTGGTGAGCCTTCTTTAGTGGGGAGCTTCCTTTAATGATTGACCTACTTCATTGGTGAGCCTTCTTTAGTGGTGAGCTTCCTTTAATGATGGACCTCCTTCATTGGTGAGCCTTCTTTAGTGGGGAGCTTCCTTTAATGATTGACCTACTTCATTGGTGAGCCTTCTTTAGTGGTGAGCTTCCTTTAATGATGGACCTCCTTCATTGGTGAGCCTTCTTTAGTGGGGAGCTTCCTTTAATGATTGACCTACTTCATTGGTGAGCCTTCTTTAGTGGTGAGCTTCCTTTAATGATGGACCTCCTTCATTGGTGAGCCTTCTTTAGTGGGGAGCTTCCTTTAATGATTGACCTACTTCATTGGTGAGCCTTCTTTAGTGGTGAGCTTCCTTTAATGATGGACCTCCTTCATTGGTGAGCCTTCTTTAGTGGGGAGCTTCCTTTAATGATTGACCTACTTCATTGGTGAGCCTTCTTTAGTGGTGAGCTTCCTTTAATGATGGACCTCCTTCATTGGTGAGCCTTCTTTAGTGGGGAGCTTCCTTTAATGATTGACCTACTTCATTGGTGAGCCTTCTTTAGTGGTGAGCTTCCTTTAATGATGGACCTCCTTCATTGGTGAGCCTTCTTTAGTGGGGAGCTTCCTTTAATGATTGACCTACTTCATTGGTGAGCCTTCTTTAGTGGTGAGCTTCCTTTAATGATGGACCTCCTTCATTGGTGAGCCTTCTTTAGTGGGGAGCTTCCTTTAATGATTGACCTACTTCATTGGTGAGCCTTCTTTAGTGGTGAGCTTCCTTTAATGATGGACCTCCTTCATTGGTGAGCCTTCTTTAGTGGGGAGCTTCCTTTAATGATTGACCTACTTCATTGGTGAGCCTTCTTTAGTGGTGAGCTTCCTTTAATGATGGACCTCCTTCATTGGTGAGCCTTCTTTAGTGGTGAGCTTCCTTTAATGATGGATCTCCTTCATTGGTGAGCCTTCTTTAGTGGGGAGCTTCCTTTAATGATTGACCTACTTCATTGGTGAGCCTTCTTTAGTGGTGAGCTTCCTTTAATGATGGACCTCCTTCGTTGGTGAGCCTTCTTTAGTGGCGATCTTCCTTTAATGATGGACCTCCTTCATTGCTGAGCCTTCTTTAGTGGTGAGCTTCCTTTAATGATGGACCTCCTTCATTGGTGAGGCTTCTTTAATAGGCAGTTGTCCCTGTTGCTCTTTTATTAAAGAGGCTTGGGTTTTAGTTCTGGTGGTGGCGTGTGTATAATCTTCTGTCCTGCAGACCATCTCTCATTTAACCCAATCTTCTCCTCTTCAGGATGGGCCCATCCTCGGGGCAGTAGGTGCTTATGGCTGGTCAGGAGGGGTATCAGTTTACACTGCCGGGCAGCAGAATGGTACATGGATAAACGCAACAAAGGATCAGACGGACATGAGGGACTCTTATATGGGTGAGAGGATTATTTTCTCCTACATGAAGCTGTCATTGTTGGTCTTCTCTGCCAATGATGGTCCCAATGATGGTTCCCCCCTCATAATGACCCAGTAAGGACACAGACCGGGAACTCTGTTGTCCCACCCAGACAGTGTACGCTGAGCTGGTAATAATTATGCAGTAGTGAAGGAGGCAGACACACATTTTGTGAGGGTGTCTAGCACCTGTTCTGTGTTGTAGCTGTTCCTATTTGTACGGAAAAGCAGGAAAAGTGATATTTTGGTCATTTTTTGGTGATTTCTGAAGTTCCTAAATGTGGCACTTTCATTACACTTCAGTAGCAGAGTTGTATTTGTGCGTGTACATATATAACATCTTTGAATCTCTGTAGGTTATGCTGTACAGAATGTAGCGAAGGACAAAATAGCAGTTGGGGCTCCAAGATACCAACACACCGGGAAGGTCCTCATCTACACAAAAGACCCCAGAAGTAGCCAGTGGAGGCACATGGCCACAGCCAATGGAGAACAGGTAAGCCAGCAACAGTCAGGAGAAAACTGGGAATTACAATGGCTTGACAGACCTCATTCACCATTGTGTGTGAAAAAAGAACTGTCTGTGCTCTAACTAAGAATTCAGCCCTTAGAAGTCCACAAGGAGAGGTCAGTTCTGCGGTGAATATACTCTGCAGACCTCACTGGAGGCCGTGTTGGGAATGTTATACAGCCAACCTCATTGTATCGAATGTGACAGGATATTCAGAAGTCTTCCAGTTATCAGCTATTTTATATCATTTTATAGTCTGTCATCACTGTTTCCGCCTCGTACATAGATACAAATGTCAGAGGTGATAAAAGAATAGGACAATCTATGAAGTCCTCAGAAGGGAAGGATGAGACATATTCCACCTGATGGAAGACACCATCTGGGTTCCTCTACTGATTCCTGTGCATATCACTTCTATTGTTCAGACTCACAAACCAAGCAGCCATTCAGACTTTAAGTGTCATGGATAGTGGTCTGTATCCACTGAGAGAAGAACTGTCCAGCTGTTGTTTGGAGGCCCAGGGGTCATGGTGGTGCACTTGAAGACATGAGCCATACAGGGATACACTAGGAGTCACTAGATGACACTGGGACTGGGGGCACACTTGGAGTCTCTGGGTACACTGTGGCACACTAGGAGATACAAAATACCAGAGGCTGGAGGCAGACAGGGAGGTCACAAGAGGCATGAGGGTACAAGTAAGCAGTACTGTAGGATGCTTGGCTAAAGTGTAGCGACACGTTGCTTAAAAGCCACGCAAAGGCGGCAACAATCAAGAGAGCTGTCACCTGACTGGAAGTGCCAGGGACCACATGGCAGAGAGGAGACCTAGCGCTGGATCCCTGGAGAGGTGAGTGTGACATCTTGAATACTGAACATGACCTAATCTATTTGTCAACTAGGAGTGAGCGAGACCGAGAGTTGTCTCATCGCTGAAATGTTGGTCAAAAAAAAGGACGTTCCACCTGAACGTTTCCCTTTAGATGAAATGTCTCGAAGTCAATAAGGACGGTGAATTTATGCTGTTTATGGGGCCCCTGAGGGTTAGAGAAGCTCTCGTCACCTACGACAAGCCTGTTTGTTGAGCCAATAAACGTCTCCTCCATATCTGTGAATCTGATATTGGATACTGAGGAGAAGAGGAACTGAACCTTTAATACAAATGGCCACAAAAATATCATTCAAACTTGTATTATTTGTCATGGGGTGCAGTCTTCTTTATGTATTTCTATAGCTGCACATCGCATGCACCTAGAAAGAGATACAATGGCGGCCGCTACTGACATAACTTTATAAAAAGATATACTCTACTGCAAGGGTAGCCTAACTCCAGCCCTCCAGCCGTGGAGGAACTACAAATCCCATGAGGCATTGCAAGATTCTCACAGCCACAGACATGACTCCCGGAGAGGGATGCATCATGGGATTTGTAGTTTTACCACAGCTGGAGGGCTGGAGTTTGGCTACCCCTGTTCTACTGGGTCCTCTCAGGGCTAAACACCAACAAAAAGCTTCAGTTGTCTGCTGCATATCCTCTTCTTTATGGTCACCGGCTGACATCTCTTGAACACAGAAAGCAAAGTATCCATTGACTTTGTCCACGTTCTTCTCACATTGTGCTGCACATTGTTCTTCCAGATCGGTTCATACTTTGGGTCGGTTCTGAGTGTCCTTCAAAATTCACAACAACCTGTCCTTGTGGTTGGAGCTCCAACATATTACTCTCCAGAGGTGCCAAGCGGACGGGTGTACCTGTGTCCCATCCCCACTCAGGTGAGGTCTTCATTACAGTAGACAAGATTACTCCCGATATGGAGGTTGTTAACTGGATGGAACCAGTGAGAATGGACATCATCAATGGTTCTGATTGTATATAGAATTGTACAGGTGATGGGAATGAACGGTGACACTCATGAGCAGTTAGTGCAACTCTATATTTTTTAGAGTTTTTGGATGGAGTGCGGGAGGGTTAGTACCCCTGTCTGGGTTTCATTGCTGTCTGGGTCCCTTCAGGGGATACTCACCCCTATGTTTGTACTGGTAACCATTGTCAATGGAACTGAATGTGAGGGAAAACCTAAAATTCTGAGTTGTCCCTAGAACAGGAATAGGGGGGAAATCTCCCAATAGGGACACCTGTTCCTGGGACAACTCTCTAAGACGGGGCTTGATGAAAAAAAAAGATCTGACGGGGGTTTAACCGTTCCGTAATATATCCAAATTTAAACAAAAAGTGTTGCTTTAGATTTACATTAATGAGTACTAATATCATTTAATTTCTGTGTATTTGTGTGAACTTTCCTTCCTGGCTTTGCAGATGTTGAGCACCACTGTTCTGTCTCTTAGTTTTGCTATAACAAGCAGAATGTTACAGTTCCGATGTCTCTGAATTCAGGTCACGGGTCCTCAACCCATTACCATCTCTTGCCCAGTAACCCTTCACGGAGACTCCAACCAAGCTGTGGGCCAGTTTGGTTCTGCCATCACCGTCCTACCTGACCTGACTGGAGATCAGCTGCCAGACCTGGCTGTGGGAGCCCCGTATGAGGACAATTATCAGGGAGCTGTCTACATCTTCCCAGGTCAGGGGAACAGCTTCAGAACATCATATATTCAGGTAAAATCAGATGATTTCTATAGTCCATGGCCTAATGGTATTATTATTTCTGTGTGTGTCCTTCAAGACCTAATGTTCTGCATTATCCAAAGTTCTTGTCTATGAATCCTCTACATGACCTGATGTCCCTGTCATTGGCATCCTATATCGTAAAATGTCCTTGTCGGTGGTTGTTATACATGATAGAAATCTCTGTTGCTGGGTTTCCCACATTGCCTAATCACTTGGTGTTGTACATGGCCTAACGTCCCAAGCACTTGGTGTTGTACATGGCCTAACGTGCCAAGCACTTGGTGTTGTACATGGCCTATTGTCCCTGTCACTAGATGTCCACCATGACCTAATATCCCTGTAGCTGTGTGTCCTACATGACTTAATGTCCCTGTCATTGGTGTCCTACATGACCTAATATCCCTGTAGCTGTGTGTCCTACATGACTTAATGTCCCTGTCATTGGTGTCCTTGATCATCTTTCATGTGGTGTAGAAGTCTTCTACCTCTATAATCATCATACTAGATGAGAACCCACCATGTACCCGTCTCTTCCTGATTTCTCTTTCTGTGTCATCCTTCCACAGAGGGTAACTGGTAGTCTGGTCGGCAGTGGCATAAGGTTTTTCGGGAGGTCTGTAAGTGGGAATCTGGACATGACGGGGGATACAATTCCAGATGTCACCGTCGGAGGTGAAGGCCGAGTCATTATACTAAAGTAAGAAGGGATTATCCTGAAGCCTCTACTCCATGCAGATGGTCAGGAAAACACCAAGGAATACAATTATTTTGTACCTACATCTTTCCTGATATTGACCTCCAGCAATTCCCTACACAGCATTAATGTCCTTATAGATGGACCGGGATAGTATAAGGTATTCCTGGCTCACAGCAATTCACCCGCTGGGTTCAATACTAAGCTGATATTTGAAGGAACAGAAAAGTGATGGGTACAACAAAAAGTCCTTCTCAGGTCATGGTGCAACATCACTTGTGGCTTCAGAGGGCCAAGGGCTAGCCACCCATATTGCCTGTGGTCTCCCTGCAGCTGGTCTTTTTCAAGTTACTGACTTGACATGCCTTATTCAGTGCTGTGTTTCTGTAGGGGGGGGGGGGGAACCATCTTGGTAAAGGCAAGGTGTTGCTTCCTCATGTCTGATCTACCCCCTTGATGACTGGGGATCTGATGACTGGTTGGGTAATGATAGAGGAGGAGGAAGCACAGATCCACAGAATGGATATAGCAGAAGCAGGGAAATGCTTGCACTGCAGCTCCTCAGATTCAGCTTCCTCTCCAGGAAGGAAAACAATGAGCAGCACAGTAGTGACATCACCAAATCTCACCCCAAACCTGGTGAGACCGGCAGGCAGAGGCAGCACAACCCTAGATTGTCTCACAGTACAGATATACAGCTCTGAGGATACAGCCTAGGAACTGGAAGAGCGCTGAAATCAGAAGTGCCTAGGCACAGGAAGTGCACCGATATCAGGAGTGCCTTGTCACAGGAAGTGCACTGATATCAGGAGTGCCTAGTCACAGGAAGTACACTGATATCAGGAGTGCCTATGCACAGGAAGTGCACTGATATCAGGAGTGCCTCTGCACAGGAAGTACACCGATATCAGAAATGCCCAGGCACAAGAAGTAAACTGCTACTTTTAAAGAGGAATTTCAGGGAAAAGGCAGATTTGTCAGGGTACTGCTCAGGCACAAGTAACAGATCCCTATATATGGATGTTCCCTATCAGAAAGCAGATATTTACTTTTTGCATTCAGGTCACATAAAACTTACATTTGTGGATGTGATGTTACTTATATTCCTATAACGTTGTCACCCGTCACATTGTGGTCACTTCCTCCTTCTGTCTCCCCTTCAGATCTCGCCCAGTGGTTGGTCTGTCGGTGTCCATGACATTTAATCCACAAAAAATTCAACTTGATTCCTACGAATGTTCTGTCCAGCAAAGAAAGGAACTGGCAACAAACGTCACTTTGTGCTTCACCCAGGAAGTGAAGAGCACCCAAGTCACAGGTAAGTCTCACTGTTATATGTGGGGAATGAAGGAGGCAAATGTGATGCAGATATAAGAGCTCCCTCTAGTGGCGATCTGTATGTCAGAGAGTATGATCAGCATCCCTGCCTGAGCACCTGCTGCGTGATGCTGTTTTTTTCAGTGTACATCAGGGGTAGCCAAACTCCTGCCCTCCAGCTGCGGTGAAACTACAAATCCCATGATGCATCTCTCGCCGGTATTCATCTCTGTGGCTGTGAGAATCTTGCAATGCCTCATGGGATTTGAAGTTCCACCATGGCTGGAGGGCTGGAGTTTGGCTACCCCTGGTGTACATGATGGACAAACATGGCTGTTGTTGGGCAGTTGCTGTGGCCTCAGGGTAGCAGGGTAGTGAGACGTTGTCTCATCCAGGACATACAGCAAGCAAATGGCATCAAATGGAAAGCAGACATTTTTATTGGTAGAGGCTTGAAGATTAATTCTGCATTTCAGTTTTAATACGCTGTACAAAGCCTGTTCCCTCTCTATCCCAGCCCAGAGCCTATGGACCCAAAGCCTGTTCCCTCTCTATCCCAGCCCAGAGCCTATGGACCCAAAGCCCACAGATCAGCCTCATGGATGTTCTTCCACAATTCAGGAGCACTGTGCACAGCCTCTCTCACCTCTTCCCAGCCTGTCCTTTGACTGATCCATTCATTAGACAGTGCCTTGGGGAGGGTGTGGGGTGACCCAGTTCCTGGCCTTTAGAATATGGTAGATCCCATCGCACTCCTGACAGGAAAACCCCAAAGTGCGGGGGGTGGGTGCTGGAGTGACTGCAGATACCTCTGCATGTCAGAAACTGTAACTGGTAGAAAGTCACTTTTGTTTTGCATGAAGAGGAGACCAGACGGCCTCGAAAAGTTGCTAAAGTTATGTGACACTTTGATGGCCAATAAAGAAGATTGACTACAAATGTTTCTGGAGTGCGAGTGACATTCTACCACTTCCAGTTCCTGGCCTGACCCCTCTATGTTCTCAATTGTCTACCTTTCCACCCAGGTCAGGAGTGAATAGAAGGATACATAGCGACCTTCATCCCACACACCGTCTCTTTTCCCTCCAGGTGAAATCTCTGCAAGAGTTAACTACACTCTCCTGCTGGACTCGGCAGTCACTTCGACCCGAGCGGTCTTCTCCAAGCAACCTGACACCCAGACAGCAAGCCGGTTAATGGACCTCAAAGTGGGGCAGAATTGTGCCAAGCACCCCATCCTCCTTCCTGTAAGTTTCAGCTGTCCATGCCTGTCTGTCCTGGTGACAACCACACCCCCATTTCCTGTACGGGTTTTGTAGGAGCAGGATGTTTGGGGGGCAACCTCACTCATGGCGTACCTGACAAAACTAATAACCTGACCAGAATTCCCACTCTTCCTCGCTTTATTCATCACTAAAAATGTTTTTGATGGAGTTAGGCTTTTATAAAGCTCAGTCTGACTCTGGAGGACCACAATCCAGACTCCCTCCAGGATCTAAACCTTATTCCTGCCAGCATTAAACTACAGACATTGACTGACCACACCGACCTGGCTTCATACAATGGCGGAGCGGTATTAGCAATATTACATCCCGGGTGGCAGTGGTGGGTTTGGATTGTGGTCCTTCAGAGGTCTCTTTTATGAAAATACTCATGACAGGTTGGAGTTCTCCTTCCTCACTCCATGCAGTTGGTACCTGAACAGCCAGAAGTAAAGTCACAGAACTGCTGTCCATACGGGGGACCATTTTAGTTTAATAAAACTGTAACTTGTAGGATTCATGCTGGAGGTCTGAGGATTAATACTTCCCACTCCTCTACTAGCAATATTTATTAATCAGATCAGCATTAAGGTGCCTTTTTCAAACTAAACAAACCCAGTTCTTCCAACCTTTTTGTCGCAGAGCACAGAAGCGTGTGTGTTGGCAGAAACAACAGCCATAAACAGGCAGGACGGATGTTCTCAGATAACTGACCTCACTTTAAAGTCCACTAATAAAGGCTGGTGTGTACAGCAAAGACCAGAGCTGTGATCCCGGGGGAATGACCAGCAGATGGTGAAGGTTTAGGTTGATTTTCACATTTTCATTATGGTGAAGGCCTCCCGCTGAATCCAAATATCCTTCATATCTACTTTATTGTTTCTCTCTGTGGTATCACAATGACAATATAACACCGATGGCCAACATTTCATTTCCAGGATCAGGAAAGTCTCACGCCCTCTGAACATAGGAGGTTCCTATACAGTATATGAGCCATGTGCACAGATAACACGTGTCCTCTTTGTTTCATCTCCTCTGTGTCTCAGGGCTGTGTGGAGGACTCTCTGACTCCTCTCCGGGTGTCTCTCAGTTACTCTCTTATGGGAAATCCTGTGCTAAGTGAGGACTCGAGGACCAGCCATGCTGAAGAGGTATGAGGAGCGTACACCCAATATACTGCATTACTGATAGCTGATCGCACTCATATCACCACATTACTCAGCTTCAGTAGCACAATCAAGTCTGAGAATATGAAAAGTTCCCTCCCAGACTGGTGGCAATTTATTGATCCGGGGGCAGATGATGAACTTCCTGCCGGCCACTAGGATAGGACTCAGTATAGGAGTTATCTATGGACTGGCCACAGTACCTGCCACTTAATCATTTCATAGAAAACCTACAAATCCCAATAGTGATCATAGTGAAGAACAAAGGACATATTGTAACAGGAAATAAACATCATTATTACCCCAAGGCCTAGCCCAGCCCAAAGCCAGACTGCCCCTAGTCTGTTGTAGTGTTTGCTGTGGGCTGTAGGCAGCATGAGACTTGCTCATGTTATCTGGATCATTAGGTTTCTCCTAAGCCCAAGAACATTGTTCCCTTCTACCTGCTTCTGCTGAGTCTTCTCTAGTGTATAGAATGAGAAGATACAATGCATTGGGTTATGAAATTCATTCTGCTCCGGTGAATCAGTGAGGGGGGAGGGGTTGACAATGATGTGAGCTGGGGAAGAGGATAAATGTTTGGAAACACCTTTTAGAAGAGCCCCTTCTCTCCGAGACTGTGCCCGGAATGAATGAGCACAGAAGGGCCTGGCCTCCTAGGCCTTTGCCTGGGTAAGGTGAACTTCAAGAGGTCATGTTGCCTCCCAGGCACCTTTGCCTTGAGGAGAACCAAGAAGAGTGTTTTTTTTTTCTGGGCCAAGAGTGTCCTAAACTGGCCTGTGAGTGGGGTATGAAGAGTTCTAACTTGGTATGTGGCAGAGGCCAAAGAAACTAAAAGGTAGCCACCTGTCTGGGTCTACAGAGTTCTACATTAGCCTGTGGCAGAGGCATAAAGATACTAGAAGACCAGAGCCCATCTGGACCTAAAGAGTTCCCTGACAAGTGTATTGTGCAGAATGCAGAATTGTGGCTGTTTTATTGGTATACTGTACCCGTTAATCCTCTCTACCCAAGACAACTGAGCCATTACATTGCAAGAAAGGAATTGAAGGGTCACACTTCTGTCTGTGTGTCGGTGGTCAGGGAGTGTTAGGGTGTAGCTACATGGAAGGTCACCAGAAAGGGAATGCAGGAGAGGCCATTAAAATCCAGCAGTTCCTTTGATGGTCATTGCCACAAATTTAAGAGAGGATTGTGCTAAACACAGTGATGGAGCTTAGCTATGCACATTCAAGACTCACATTCTGCTGTCCAGCACGTGATTGGCTATATGCGGAGCAGAGAATGTTAAAATGTTTTCATATCTTTGCAGGTCCCATTTCAGAAGAATTGCGGTGGTGATGATGTGTGTGAAGATGATCTGAGGCTGGCCATCAACTTTGCTAGGTGAGACAGACCTCCTGAGTGTAGTCAGACCCATGCTGGTCCTCCCATTGCTGACAGGTATCTTATCTCACTCTGACAGTGTCACCCAGCTTGTGGTCGGGACGTTGCTTGACATCAATGTGACAGTCTCTGTGGAGAGTTTAAAAGACGACTCGTACAACACTCGTGTTCTGCTCCCCTTCCCTGTCGGCTTGTCATATCGTAGGGTGTCTCTTATTGAGGTAATAGAGGGCTCTCTATCTGCGGGTCTCCCTAAGATTGCTGAGTCTAAATCTTAGTTTGTATGTCTTGTAGAGTAACAAGAAAGTGACAGTTCTCTGTACCACCCTGGAGGGTCAGAGAGTGGTGAACTGCGCAGTGAACAGACCTCTGCTGAGACCCAATACCACGGTAAGAGTGCAGGAGAGGAGGCTGGAAACAGAGTTTGAGTAGGACATGAAACATATTTCTTATTACTGGATCCCACCATTGTCCTCTGACCAGGAAGGTCTTGGGTCACGACCCACAAATGATAGATGCTATACAGGTTTTCATATCTCAGGTGTTGAATGTTTTCCGGGGCTGTTTCTATCATGTGTTAGATGTTACAGAGCTTGTCTTCCTTCCCATGTTAGATGTTATGTATGGTCCCTTCTATGTCTTACATATGTCTGTCCTTCTATGTCTTACATATGACATGATATGGCTAAGTGTATGTTGGCTTTGGTTGAGGTTGAAGGATGTTTCCACCACATGGATCCAAGTGCACTGAGCCACACTGTGCAGTGCTAACAACCTTCTTTTTCTAAGAGCCCAACACTCTCTTCTAGGTGGTCTTTTTGGTGGGCTTTCACGTTTCCTCTACGTCTGTTCTGGGAGACTCTCTGCTGATGGTGGCCAATATAACCAGGTACTGGTCCCCAATCATGTCTGGTTCTTTGTGTGTTGGTTTCCAGGTCTCTGTGTTAAATTGTTATGTTCCCTGCAGTGATAACACAGACTCTGCCATCAATCGAAGGATGTCCTCAACAAGAGTAGATGTGCTGTATGCCATCTATGTCACCATCACCGGGTGAGTGTGTCCAGACCAGCAGAAAGTAGACTTGTGCTGGGTCAAAAAATGTGTTCCGTTTCGTTTCGTTCCATTTCGGAATATCTGTTATTTCGTATTTCGTAATTCGTGTCCGAAACTCAATTCGGATTCGTACGAAATACGGATTTTCGTTAGTTTCGGCACATTTTCGTAACTTTACGAACATTCGTTATGATGAAGTTAAAAAGCAAAATACCTTTGTTAATATCGGAGTCGATGTGGTAGTTGTTCTTTTATCCAAAATACGAATTCCGTTAACGGATTCCGGATCCGAATTTCGCATTTCGGATAAAAAAAAAAAAATACCATCAACTCCAATATAAATGTATTTTGCTTTTTAACTTCAATATAACGAATGTTCGTAACGGAACAAAAATACGTCAACGGAATTTCGTATTTCCTGCCTGTGTATTGTAATGCGACTCTCAGCAGCAGCGGATCCGTATTTCGGATAAAAAAAAAATCTTGTCATGTTGTTCCACCTCATTTACAGGGGTAATATTAGTTCCCGTTTCAAAGAAATTCGGATCCGAAATTCGTTAACGGAATTTCCTATTTCGGATATAATTCGGAAACTGCCATTCGGATTTCGGATGCTTCCGAATTAACGAATTTCAGGAAAATTTGTACGAATTTCGATTCGTAACGAAACTAATCGCACGTGCCTAGCAGAAAGAAGGATTCAATGTTCCGACAGTTAGAGGCTGAGCAATGATGAAGTTATAGAGCTGCTCCACCCTGTTACACATCTAGTTGCTGTGATACATTGTACAGCAGAAGAAATGCTCGGACAGCTGAGAATCACACTGTAGAAGGCTTCTTATACACTGAATACTCTTAAATATTTGGGACTGTGCCACAAGATAACAGTTACAAACCATGGTGACACCCTACATACAAGTTCTTCCTGTTTTTGTTCTCCTTCCATCAAACTAGGGAGATAGCAGATGGACGAGTGTTGCTCTCAATAAACTCCATAACCAACCCCACCCTACCCTAGATCTGTTACTGGGTTTATCTGCAGAGGTCCACATGTGGCCTGACAAGGGGAAGGATACACCACTAACTGACCACATTCGGTACATTTTGGCATTGTGCTCCCCCAGGTCTACAATTGTCTTATGGTAAACACAACCTTACTTGACATGTAGAAACCAGAAGAACTTCTGTACTACTGACACATATATATCTGTATGCACTCCATGGACTCTCCTTGGTTGCCTGACAGACTGCAGATTAGAGATCCGGTAGCTGCACTGTCCTCCCACCATCAGGGCCTGCGGGGGACCCTTGTTTACTCCACAGTAATTCATTGTTGTGTTTCAGCCTTGAAGAGTCCAGCAAGTACCATAACTTCACATCTGATGACTCCACCATACAGCACATCTACAGGGTAAGAGCCTATATGCAGCACATGGTGTGGTTCAGTTCCATGTGATGTTGGAGTGTAATAATGTGACCACAGCTTCTTTATAGACGTACATAATTCAGCATTTGTTACACCTGTAGAATTATTACTCCACCCAAAGGTAACATTTAGTTATAGCTAAAGCACGGCGGGTGGAGAGAGCCTCTGACTGTACTGAAAATGCCAACATTGAGATTTCCCATTGGGACCTCTCAAAATCCCCCAAATGGCGTGTCCCCATACCCCCCTTGTGTTCCATCCCCTCATGGGATCTCCCTGTTTCCCTCTATGTGTTCCTTCCCCCTTGGGGTAACTCCACCCACACTGCACATTCCCTCCACCTATGGAGTTCTCACCCCTCTCCTCCATGTTTTCCTGTTTCCATGGGTGTCCCCACTCCCTCTGCTGTTCCCTTCCCCTTGGAGTGTCCTTGATCCTCGCTATGTGTTCCCACTCTCATGAAGTGTTCCTATTCCTCTCTTTGTGTCCCTGCCCCCCTCTATTTGTCCCCACTCCCTCTGGTGTTCCCTTCCCCTTGGAGTGTCCTTGATCCCCTCTATGTGTTCCCACCCCCAAGTAGTTTCCCTCCTCCCCACTATGTGTTCCTACTCTCATGAAGTGTTCCTATTCCTCTCTTTGTGTCCCTGCCCCCCTCTATTTGTCCCCACTCCCTCTGGTGTTCCCTTCCCCTTGGAGTGTCCTTGATCCCCGCTATGTGTTCCTACTCTCATGAAGTGTTCCTTTCCCCCTCTATGTGCTCCTTCCCCCTTTGGGTAACTCCACCTGCTCTGCACATTTCCCCTCCACCTATGGAGTTGTCACCCCTCTCCTCCATGTGTTCCTGTTTCCACGGGGTGTCCCCACTCCCTCTGCGGTTCCCTTCCCCTTGGAGTGTCCTTGATCCCTTCTATGTGTTCCCACCCCCAAGTAGTTTTCCTCCTTCCCGCTATGTGATCCTACTCTCATGGAGTTTCTCTCCTCCCCTCTTTGTTTCCAACCCTATTGGGTGTTACTGCTCCCCTGTCAACAACCCCCTGCTGCTGCGCATGCGCAAAGTCCCGTTTTCCGTACCATTGGGAAACGTGCACTTCCGCGCACGCGGCACGGACCGGCCGCGAAAAAGGTTACTCTACTCTACTTCAGCACCTGGATTTCAGCTTGCACGGTGTTATCACCAGGGCCGCCATCGGGGGGGGTACAGCCAGTACTGTTGTAAGGGGCCCAAGCGTCCAAGGGGGGGGGGGCTTCAAGCTTTCATTTTTTCTTATAGAA
>NW_017308714.1:84281-93940 GCF_000935625.1 Nanorana parkeri
CATGCTTCCCTCCCTCCTCTCAACATCGATCGGTCTGTGTCTCTCACTCTCTCAGAGAAGGGGGGGGGGGATGAGTGAGATGCCGAAAAACTGAACACTGTGTGCTATAATTTTATTTAATTAGAGAAATGGATGATAATAGGGAATATGGGGAGGGAGGGGGGAAGAGGAGGGGGCAGAGAGTGGGTGTGGGCCCAGGCCTAAAGCTGTGTAAGGGGCCCCGAAATTTCTGATGGCTGCCCTGGTTATCACCACAGGCACCAGTGCCACTGGCTGTCTACTTGGACTCTGTTCCCATCCCCAGAGTCCTCGGGACACGAGGTGCAAGGGAGGCCTCCTCAAGCATTCAGTCTCCAATCAGGTACGCGATATCCCCTCTTTGTGTTCCTGCTGCATGTGGTGTTCCCACCATCCTTTGCTTTCTTCGGCACCCTTGTTGCCCCCTCCATAATATAAAATCCTGATGTGTGATGTCCCATTGTGTCTCTCCGGCAGGTCAATAATCTGGGTCAGCGCAGTCTTCCTCTCTCCGTTGTCTTCCTCCTCCCGGTGCGGCTGGGTGAGGTCTCAGTCTGGGAGAAGATCACCATCATCAGCTCTGAGGTAACACACACCACCCGGCTATGACCCGGCATCCCCTCCTGGGTTCTGCATTACACACCATCTCTGAAATTTGTCCCAAGCTCCGATTGGCCACGTGTAAATATTTATTGTCAACTTTCCTTTCATTCAGTTTTATTATCAAAGATCATCTCCAGCAGCTTTTCTTCCGCCCATAATTGCTGCATTTTCATAGGAAGGTTGCAAACAGAAATAAAGTATGTACGCGGCATTGTAGCTGCACAGACCATTCTCCATCAACACTGAGTAGTCATCATGTCATAGGAGACTTTCTACTCTCATCATCTCTGCTTGAATAAACTTCTCCACCTTCATGTCCTCTCATGTCTTCCACCCCAGCCAGAAATCACCAATTGTACCATGACGGGAGTGACAGAGGGAGCCAAGAACGTTGGGGAACTCATCAAGAAGAGTCCAATTGTTGTAAGTGTCTGTGTTCTGATCAGCTGACCGTATGACTAAAGAGTCACCCCAACAAAAAACATGAGCATGTAACTTCTGTCTGCCTATGTATATCATGACACAGGGTGCCCGGGGTCTCTATATATAATGACATAGGGTGCCCGGGGTCTCTATATATAATGACATAGGGTGCCCGGGGTCTCTTTCTATATATAATGACATAGGGTGCCCGGGGTCTCTTTCTATATGTAATGACATAGGGTGCCCGGGGTCTCTCTCTATATGAAAAGTATACAGACACCGGGTACCCCAGGTCTCCCTTTATATATAATGATATTGGGTTCCCGGATTCTCTCTCTCCTCAGAACTGCTCGGTTGGTTGGTGTGTCAGAGCGGAGTGTCAGATCCGGGTTCTGGAACCTCAGAGTTCAGTGATCCTCAGAGTCAATGGATCTGTGACTAAAGACTGGACCACACAGGTAGGTACTCTGTATACACAGGTAGGTGCTCTGTATACACAGGTAGGTCTCTGATGATCACTAGGCACCAACTTTCTTCTGTTACAGACGGAGCAGAAGAAAATCTCCCTGCAGAGCTGGGCAGAGATTGTATATGATAACCGAACCTTCCATCAGAACCAGCAGTTCACCCGAGCCCAGGTACTGTCCACCCTGTATGAACCAGTATTCCCCCATCCATCCATCCACCCACCCATCCGTCCGTCTATGCATCCATCTTTCCACCCACTCACTCATCCATCCATCCACTCCTCCATCCACCCATCGTGCACATTGTGCTGCCTCATGGACATGTAATAAACAGCTGACGCCTCTAATCTATAAGTCTTCACCGTTTCATGGACAGCATGCTCAGAACTCTGCCTATAATCTCTGTCATCTCCCGCAGGCTCAGACGGTGCTGGAAATTCCCACTGAGTACAATTACCTCCCCATCATAGTCGGGAGCAGTGTGGGGGGGCTGGTGCTCCTCGCCCTGATAACGGCTGCGTTGTATAAGGTGAGTGATGCGCATGGTGGGCGCATACAGGAAAACCAGTGATTGTTGGGAGGGGAGTGGCAGTTGGTTGGATGTGAGGCCGGGGGGGCGGATTGTCTGCAGAAATCTTACATTGAACTTTATGGTGATATCATTCCTCCAAAGGAGCCACACAAATCTTCCAGCACACTGGAGAACGATTATTAGCCAACCCTAATACCAACCCTAATGATAACCCTAATACCAACCCTAATAATAAACTTAATGTCAACCCCAATGATAACCCTAATGCCAACCCTAATGCCAACCCCAATGATAACCCTAATGCCAACCCTAATGATAACCCTAATGCCAACCCTAATGCCAACCCTAATGATAACCCTAATGCCAACCCTAATGCCAACCCTAATGCCAACCCCAATGATAACCCTAATGCCAACCCCAATGATAACCCTAATGCCAACCCTAATAATAACCCTAATGCCAACCCTAATGATAACCCTAATGCCAACCCTAATGCCAACCCTAATGATAACCCTACTACCAACCCTAATGATAACCCTACTACCAACCCTAATGATAACCCTAATACCAAACCTAATGCTAACCTTAATGATAACCCTAATGCTAACCTTAATGATAACCCTAGTGCCAACCCTAATGCCAACCATATTGATATTCCTAATACAAACCCTAATGCCAACCCTAATGATATCCCTAATACAAACCCTAATGATATCCCTAATACCAACCTTAATGCCAACCCTAATGCCAAACCTTATGATATCCCTAATGCCAACCCTAATGATATCACTAATACCAACCCTAATACCAACCCTAATGATATCACTAATACCAACCCTAATACCAACCCTAATGATATCACTAATACCAACCCTAATGCCAATCCTAATGATATCACTAATACCAACCCTAATGCCAATCCTAATGCCAACCCTAATAATAACCATAATGCCAACTCTAATGATAACCCTATTATCAACCGTAATGATTACCCTAATGCCAAACCTAATGATAACCCTAATGATATCACTAATACCAACCCTAATGATAACTAGACTTGTGCGCCGTCAAAAAATGTGTTCTGTTTCGTTTTGGAATATCCGTTATTTCGTATTTCGTAATTTGTAACTGAACTCAATTCGGATTCGTACGAAATACGAATTTTCGTTAGTGGCGGTTATATTTTCTTAACTTTACGAACATTCGTTATGATGAAGTTAAAAAGCAAAATACCTTTGTATTGGAGTGGTATTTCGGATAAAAGAAAAACTACCATCAATCAACTCCAATATATTAACAAAGGTATTTTGCTTTTTACCTTCAATATAACGAATGTTTGTAACGGAACGAAAATACGTCAACGGAATTTGGTATTTCCTGCCTGTGTATTGTAATGCAACTCTCAGCAGCAGAAGAGAACCTCTGATTGGTCAACCAAAACGAAATACGAATTCCGTTAACGGATTCCGTATCCGAATTTCGTATTTCGGACTTTAAAAAAAAAACTAATCAACTCCAATATAAATGTACTTTGCTTTTTAACTTCAATATAACGAATGTTCGTAACGGAACGAAAATACGTCAACGGAATTTCGTATTTCCTGCCTGTGTATTGTAATGCAACTCTCAGCAGCAGCGGATCCATATCTCGGATTTAAAAAAAATCTTGTCATTTTGTTCAACCTCATTTACAGGGGTAATATTAGTTCCCGTTTCAAAGAAATTCAGGTGGGAGAGGGGGGAGGGGGTATGCATTTATGTTAAAAATAATCTAAATATGCATATAAGGGACGACATCACGTCAAATAGTGGGGAGGACGTGGAATCCTTATGGCTGGAACTGGACATGACGGACGATCGTCGCAAACTAATTGTGGGTATTTGTTATAAACCACCAAATATAGGGGAGGAGGGGAGGCTAATCTACAGTCTGAAATAGAAATAGCGGGGAAGGAGGGCAATGTAGTCATGATGGGCGACTTCAATTGCCCGGACATAAATTGGGCAAATGGAACCTCAAGTTCAACAAAGGCGGGCCACTTTTTGAACATGTTGCGTGACAATTTCATGGACCAGATGGTGGAGGTCCCAACTAGGAAAAATGCCATCCTAGATTTAATCATTACTAATAATGCGGAGTTAATTGAGGATATTGTTATTGGGGAGACACTGGGAAATAGTGACCACAATGTGATTACTTTCTATATTGGATACAGGAAAGGGAAGCAGGCTGGTAGGACAAGAACCCTTAATTTCAGAAGGGCCAACTTTGATAGACTGCGCCACCTAGTGGGAGATATCAAATGGGAAAATTGATTTCACCAACTGAACTCGGACCAAAAGTGGGAATGTTTTATAAACACGTTACATATTGCCATTGCCAAATGCATACCGTTGGGTAATAAAAGTAAAAGATCAAAAACAAAACCTGTATGGCTGAATAAAACTGTAAAGCATCACATAAAGGAAAAGCGAATGGCTTTCAAGTTCTGTCCTGCATCAGGAAGGGAATATTTTGCAGGGACAGGTCTATAATTTTGCCACTTTACACATCAATGGTTCGGCCTCACCTGGAGTATGCGGTGCAGTTTTGGGCACCGGCACACAGAAAGGGCGTCCTTGAACTGGAGAAAGTCCAGCGCAGGGCGACCAAACTCATAAAGGGGATGGAAGACCAGAGCTATGAGACAAGGCTACTAAATGTAAACATGTTTACATTGGAAGTAAGGTGATTAAGGGGGGACATGATTTTCATGTACAAAATGTTCCATAGTCATAGCAACATTAGCAACAAACTATTTGATATTAATTCCGTAACAAAGACTAGAGGCCACCACCTAAAACTGGTAGAAAAAAAATTCAAACACAAGGGGCGAAGGGGGTTCTTCTCAGTTCGCGCGGTTAGGGTCTGGAACTCGCTGCCTCAAGCGGTAATTTCTGCAATTAATCTGGAATCATTCAAGAGGCTTTTGGACGACTTCCTGAGAGACCGAAATATACAAGGGTACAGGTACTCTTAAGAATGAGAACACTCATGGACCTATACACACACACACACACACACACACACAATAGGTTGGACTTATGTCTTTATTCAACCTCAAATACTATGTAACTATGTAACCCTAATGCCAACCCTAATGATAACCCTACTACCAACCCTAATGCCAACTCTAATGATAACCCTAATGCCACCCTAATGCCAACCCTAATGATTTCCCTAATACCAACCCTAATGCCAACCCTAATGATAACCCTAATGCCATTCCTAATGATATCCCTAATACCAACCCTGATGCCAACTCTAATGATAACCCTAATGCCACCCTAATGCCAACCCTAATGATTTCCCTAATACCAACCCTATTGATAACCCTAATACCAACCCTACCACCAACCCTAATGATAACCGTAATGCCAACCCTAATGCCAACCCTAATAATAACCCTAAATCCAACCCTAATGATAACCCTAATGATAACCATAATACCAACCGTAATGATATCCCTAATACCAAACCTAATGATAACCCTAATGATACCCCTAATGCCAACCTTAATGCCAACCGTAATGATAACCCTACTACCAACCCTCATGATAACCCTAATGCCAACCCTAATAATAACCCTAATGCCAACCCTAATGATATCCCTAATTCCAACCCTAATGCCAACCCTTATAATAACACTAATGCCAACCCTAATGATATCCCTAATTCCAACCCTAATGATAACCCTACTACCAACCCTCATGATAACCCTAATGCCAACCCTAATAATAACCCTAATGCCAACCCTAATGATATCCCTAATTCCAACCCTAATGCCAACCCTAATAATAACCCTAATGCCAACCCTAATGATATCCCTAATTCCAACCCTAATGATATCCCTAATACCAACCCTAATGCCAACCCTAATGATAACTCTAATGCCACCCTAATGCCAACAATAATGATTTCCCTAATACCAACCCTAACGATAACCCTAATACTAACCCTAATGCCAACCCTAATAATAAACCTAATGCCAACCCTAATAATAACCCTAATGCCAACCCTAATGATAACGCTAAAACCAACCCCAATGATCACCCAAATGCCAACCCTAATGCCAATCCTAATGGTAATCCTAATGCCAACCCTAATAATAACCCTAATGCCAACCTTAATGCCAACCCAAATGATAACCCTAATGCCATCCCTAATGATAACCCTAATGCCAACCCTAATACCAACCCCAATGATAACCTTAATGCCAACCCTAATGATAACCGTAATGCCAACCCTAATGATATCGCTAATACCAACCCTAATGATATCGGTAATGCCAACCCTAATGCCAACCGTAATGATAACCCTAATACCAACCCCAATGATAACCTTAATGCCAACCCTAATGATAACCCTACTACCAGCCCTAATGATAACCCTAAATCCAACCCTAATGATAACCCTAATGCCAACCCTAATGATTATCCTAATACAAACCCTAATGCCAACCCTAATGATAACCCTAATGCCAACCCTAATGATAACCCTAATGGGGATATCATTAGGGTTGGCATTAGGGATATAAATAGGGTTGGTATTAGGGTTAGGGTTGGCAGAAGGTTGCGTTTTAGGAATAAGTTATAGGCCTACTTAAAAGCAAGCCTCAGGTCATTGAAAAGATTAGCATCGGATTTAGTTCCCTAATACCAACCCTAATGATAACCTTAATGCCAACCCTAATGATAACCCTACTGCCAACCCTAAATCTAACCCTAATAATAACCCTAATACCAATCCTAATGCCAACCCTAACGATAACCCTAATGCCAACCCTAATGATAACCCTACTGCCAACCCTAAATCTAACCCTAATAATAACCCTAATACCAACCCTAATGCAAACCCTAATGATAACCCTAATGCCAACCCTAATGATAACCCTAATGCCAACCCTAATGCAAACCCTACCAGCAGCCCTAATGATAACCCTACTGCCAACCCTAATACCAACCCTAATGCCAACCCTAATGATAACCCTACTGCCAACCCTAATGATAACCCTACTGCCACCCTAAATCTAACCCTAATGATAACCCTAATGCCAACCCTAATGGTAACCCCAATGCCAACCCGAATGATAACCCTAATGCCAACCCTAATGATTATACTAATACCAACCCTAATGCCAACCATAATGATAACCCTAATACCAACCCTAATGCCAACCGTAATGATAACCCTACTACCAACCCGAATTCCAACCTGATGCCAGCCCTAATGCCAACCTGATGCCAACCCTAATGATATCCCTAATACCAACCTTAATGCCAACCCTAATGATAACCCTACTGTCAACCCTAAATCTAACCCTATTGATAACCCTAATACCAACACGAATGCCAACCCTAATGATAACCCTAATAACAACACTAATGATATCCCTAATGCCAACTTTAATGATAACCCTAATGCCAACCCTAAATCTAACCATAATTATAACCCTTATTCCAACCCTAATAATAACCCTAATGATAACCCCAATACCAACCCTAATGATAACAGTAATGCCAACCCTAATGATAACCCTACTGCCAACAATAAATCTAACCCTAATGATAACCCTAATACAACGCCTAATGCCAACCCTAAATCTAATCCTAATGATAACCCTAATATCAACCCTATTTCCAACCCTAATTATAATCCTAACGATAACCCTACTGCCAACCCTAAATCTAACCCTAATGCTAACCCTAATGATAACCCTACTACCAACCCTAATACCAACCCTACCACCAACCCTAATGATAACTGTAATGCCAACCCTAATGCTAACCCTACTGCCAACCCTAAATCTAACCCTAATGATAACCCTAATACCAACCCTAATGCCAACCCTAACGATAACCCTACTGCCAACCCTAAATCTAACCCAATCATAACCCTAATGCCAACCCTATTGATAACCCCAATGCCAAGCCTAATGATAACCCCAATACCAACCCTAATGCCAACCCCAATGATGACCCTATTGCCAACGCTAATGATAACTCTACTACCAACCCTAATGATACCTGAAATGCCCACCCTAATGATAACACTAATGATAACCCTACTATCAACCCTAATGATAACCGTAAATCCAACCCTAATGATAACCCTAAATCACACCCTAATGCCAACCATACTACCAACCCTAATGATAACCTTAATGGCAACCCTAATGATAACCCTAATGCCAACCCTAATGCCAACCCTAATGATAAATCTAATGCCAACCCTAATGATAAATCTAATGCCAACCCTAATGATAACCGTGATGCCAACCCTAATGATAACCATCACATCGTTATTTGTAAGGCTCCAGGGCTGGAAACATGTTAGGCTGCCATTGGGTCTGATCGGGGTCTAAATCTTCCATGCGGAATATGTACAAAGTTTGGCTGGAGTTGCACCATAAGGTGTTGCTTCAGAGTACCCAATCACCATGAAGTGTGGGCCGGGCTTACATAAAAATGTACCAATATGGAGATTACTCAGGACAGCAGAGACCAATGATGATCTGCAGACATAAAAGCTGAGATTTGATTGGTTGTTGTGAATGGGAGTAATGGAGTCACGTACGATTGTTCTAGAACGCTATCGTTAATAACGTTTGTCTGAGGCGTGTCACCGCCATCTTGTTTTCTGTCTATCCAGCTCGGCTTCTTCAAGCGTCAGTACAAGGACATGTTGGATAATACAGCAGAAGGGGAAATGGGAAACGACAATGCACCTCTGGGGCCCGAAAATGTCGGGGAGACCGGCTGAGGAGAGCGCGGGGATGGAGGACGCCGCGGGCGCGTTCTCACTGTGATGTTTGTGTGCTTTGCAGCTTATTATTGAACCTCCAGCGACCGATCCTCTGTTCTGTCTGGTGATTGGTTGGTGGGGGGAGTGGTGGGGCCATCCAGGCTCATTGTGTCCTTCCCTCATCACCCGACCGTTCATCACACCACCCAGGAGAAGGTTCTTCAACATCCAAGATGAAGGCCAAAGTGTCCCCCTCCCCCCACCTACCCCTTCATGAGCGGTGAACTCCCTCAGCAGTATAGATTGCACGTTCTGCCCCTTGTGTTCCCTTTCCTGCTAAAGTGCCCAAGATGGCCATCCCTTCTTCCTTCCCCTCGGCCCAGCCACCCAATGCAGAGGGCTGACACAGACATGCCGGGCCGGGACAAGTTCCTGTACCACCCCAGGCAAAAAGTCCAAAGTGCTCCCCCACAAGCTGCAGTATAGATTGCAGGTTCTGCCCTCTTTGTACCACCCTCCTGGTTAGGTGCCTGAGGGGCCGCCTCTTCTGCCTACCCCTCGGCCCGGCCCTGCAGGCAAGATGGGCTCACTCAAAATGTATCCAATACAATTCACTATAAAGGTCTCAAGTCCCAGAAATGGAAAACGTAGAGGGATTCCACGCCAGGATACTGAATATTCATTGGGTGGATCACCATCACCACCAAACACCAACCAAGTATGGAGCCGCCATCACTACCGAACACCAACAAAGAAAGGAGCCGCCATCACCACCAAACACCAACCAAGAAAGGAGCCGCCATCACCACCCAACACCAAAACAAGAAAGGAG
>NW_017308714.1:95149-99033 GCF_000935625.1 Nanorana parkeri
GTAATGACGCATTACAGGCTGAGAGAGGCTGGGTGGGGGGGTGGTACCAGGAGCGGTGGATTCTTCTTATCATACCCATCCAGTATAGTGCAGAGGACTGTATAGATCATGTCTGATGGCGGGGGCAGGGGGATCATGGGAGGTGTGCAGGGGGAGCAGAGTGACTCACTCTCCCCTCTGGACCGCGCGATGCCAGGAAACTTTCAGCTTTCTTCTTCTGGTCAGACGGGTGGGGTGTTGTTGCCATTCCATGAAGTATTTTTGGCCTTATGTTTATACAAGTTTGCTGTTCCATATTTCTACTTTGTATTTCATATAATAAAATGTCGCTCCCCCTAGTGGCTGTCTGTGTCTCTGCAATCACTCATCACTGCGCCGCAATAATACGCAGGAGGTGGATTCCAGGGGGATGAACATGATCAGGGGACTGAGGGATCGGGGAGTTGAGGGATCAGGGAGTTGAGGGATCGGGGAATTGAGGGATAAGGGAGTTGAGGGATCAGGGAATTGAGGGATCGGGGAACTGAGGGATCAGGGGACTGAAGGATCAGGGAATTGAGGGATCAGGTGACTGAGGGATCAGGTGACTGAGTGATCAGGTGACTGAGGGATCGGGGGACTGAGGGATCAGGGGACTGAAGGATCAGGGAATTGAGGGATCAGGGGACTGAGGGATCGGGGGACTGAGGGATCGGGGGACTGAGGGATCAGGGAGTTGAGGGATCAGGTGACTGAGGGATCAGGGAGTTGAGGGATCAGGGAATTGAGGGATCAGGTGACTGAGGGATCATGGAGTTGAGGGATCAGGGAATTGAGGGATCAGTGGACTGAGGGATCAGGGAATTGAGGGATCAGGGAATTGAGGGATCAGGTGACTGAGGGATCATGGAGTTGAGGGATCAGGGAATTGAGGGATCAGGGAATTGAGGGATCAGTGGACTGAGGGATCAGGGAATTGAGGGATCAGGGAATTGAGGGTTCAGGGGACTGAGGGATCAGGGAATTGAGGGATCAGGGAATTGAGGGATCAGGGAGTTGAGGGGTCAGGGAGTTGAGGGATCAGGGAGTTGAGGGATCAGTGGACTGAGGGATCAGGGAATTGAGGGTTCAGGGAGTTGAGGGCTCAGGGGACTGAAGGATCAGGGAATTGAGGGATCAGGGAATTGAGGGATCAGGGAGTTGAGGGATCAGGGAGTTGAGGGATCAGGGAATTGAGGGATCAGGGGACTGAGGGATCAGGGAATTAAGGGATCAGGGAATTGAGGGATCAGGGAGTTGAGGGATCAGGGAATTGAGGGATCAGGGAGTTGAGGGATCAGGGAATTGAGGGATCAGGGAGTTGAGGGATCGGGGAACTGAGGGATCAGGGGACTGAAGGATCAGGGAATTGAGGGATCAGGTGACTGAGGGATCAGGTGACTGAGGGATCGGGGGGACTGAGGGATCAGGGGACTGAAGGATCAGGGAATTGAGGGATCGGGGGACTGAGGGATCGGGGGACTGAGGGATCAGGGAGTTGAGGGATCAGGTGACTGAGGGATCAGGGAGTTGAGGGATCAGGGAATTGAGGGATCAGGGAATTGAGGGATCAGGTGACTGAGGGATCAGTGGACTGAGGGATCAGGGAATTGAGGGATCAGGGAATTGAGGGTTCAGGGGACTGAGGGATCAGGGAATTGAGGGATCAGGGAATTGAGGGATCAGGGAATTGAGGGATCAGTGGACTGAGGGATCAGGGAATTGGAGGATCAGGGAATTGAGGGTTCAGGGGACTGAGGCATCAGGGAATTGAGGGATCAGGGAGTTGAGGGATCAGTGGACTGAGGGATCAGGGAGTTGAGGGATCAGAGAATTGAGGGATCAGGGAATTGAGGGATCAGGGAATTGAGGGATCAGGGAGTTGAGGGATCAGGGAGTTGAGGGGTCAGGGAGTTGAGGGATCAGGGAGTTGAGGGATCAGGGAGTTGAGGGATCAGTGGACTGAGGGATCAGGGAATTGAGGGTTCAGGGAGTTGAGGGCTCAGGGGACTGAAGGATCAGGGAATTGAGGGATCAGGGAATTGAGGGATCAGGGATTTGAGGGATCAGGGAATTGAGGGATCACGGGACTGAGGGATCAGGGAATTGAGGGATCAGGGGACTGAGGGATCAGGGAATTGAGGGCTCAGGGGACTGAGGGATCAGGGAATTGAGGGCTCAGGGAACTAGGAATCAGAGACAGGGGATGGGGAATTGGAGGATCGGAGGTGGAAGCTGGAGGATCAGAGGTAGGAGAGGGTGGATTGGAGGATCATAAGAGTGGAACTGGGGGAATGGGGGAGGGAGATTGGGCGGAGTTTGGTATTTCCCCATGTAGAAACAAGGACACCAGCGCTGCAAGAAGTTTTGGAGTCCCGGTGTCCCTGTTTCTACATATGGATGTAACGGTGGCCATCCGGTGACTACCGCAGCACCTCTCCTGTCTTTTGTGGAACAAGTGGTCCGGCGTGCGATGGGTTCACAGACTTTCGTTTGGTGTTTCCGCATTTCAGGAAGTTACACCGCAGACAGAAGATGTAGCGGCACTATACAGAGAGGAGGATCTCCTGATCCTGGACATGATGGTCCATTGTCTTGGATCTCACTGAGGTGCTGCACAAGGCACTAACCTAGCCATGGGCATTGGTCACCTTCATCTGGACTACAACCCTGACCTGCCGTATTATAAAGGGGCCTCCAGGTAGAGGTTTGTCCTCCAGATATAGGAAGGCTTCTTCATAGTACGAGCTGTAAAATGTAGAGAAGACCTCCTCAGGAGAAAGTTCTAACCAACGTTGTGGATCAGCTTTTCTCAATCAAGGTTCCTCCTGAGACTTCTCGGGGTTCCCTGAGCGATGACCAATTTCCAACTCTCAGATAACCAATAACGGCAATTATCGATTTCCATATCTGTAGGCGGAGCACTCAGTGTAACGGGGCCCCTCTCCCAGTGACAACCAATTTATTGGGGTCCTGCTCCCTGCTCCACTGGCTAGGTATTGGGGTTCATGGCTGGGGATTGGTTTGAGGTTCTTGGCAGGGAGTTTGTATTGGAGTTCATGGCTGGGAGTTGGTATTGGGGTTCATGGTTGGGGGTGGTATTGGGGATCATGGTTGGGGGTGGTATTGGGGTTCATGGCTGAGGTAGTATTGGGGTTCATGGCTGGGGTGGTATTGGGGATCATGGTTGGGGGGTGGTGTTGGGATTCATGGCTGTGGGTTTGTTTGGGGATTTATGGCTGGGGGTGTTATTGCGGTACATGGCTGTGGGTTGGTATTGGGGCTCATAGCTGTGGGTTGGTATTGGGGTTCATAGCTGGGGGTGGTATTGGATTTATGGCTAAGGGTTGGTATTGGAGTTCATGGCTGGGGATTGGTTTGAGGTTCTTGGCTGGGAGTTTTGTATTGGAGTTCATGGCTGGGAGTTGGTATTGGGGTTCATGGCTGGGGGTGGTATTGGGGATCATGGTTGGGGGGTGGTATTGGGGTTCATGGCTGGGGGTGTTATTGGGGATCATGTTTGGTGGTTGGTATTGGGGGTTCATAGCTGGTGGTTTGTATTGTGTTTCATGGCTGGGAGTTAGTATTGGGGTTCCTGGCATTGGGTGTATTAGGGATCAAGGCTGGGGATTGGTATTGGGATTCATGGCTGGGGGGTAGGTATAGGGGTTTATGGCTGGGGTAGATATTGGTGTTCATGGCTAAGGGTTGATATTGGAGTTCATGGCTAAGGGTTGGTATTGGGGTTCATGGCTGGCGATTAGTTTGAGATTCATGGCTGGGGGTTGTTTTGGGGTTCAATAAATGGGGACTGGTATTGGGGTTTATGGCTGGGGGGTGGTTTTGCGGTTGTGGGTGGGGGGTGT
>NW_017308714.1:99396-99604 GCF_000935625.1 Nanorana parkeri
GTTCATGGCTGGGGAGTAGGTATAGGGGTTCATGGCTGGATGTAGGTATTGGGGCTCATGGCTGTGGGTTGGTATTGGAGTTCATGGATAAGGGTTGGTATTGGGGTTCATGGCAGGGGATAAGTTTGAGATTCCTGGCTGGGGTTTTTATTGGGGGTTCATAACTGGGGACTGGTATTGGGGTTTATGGCTTTGATGTTGGTATTGG
>NW_017308714.1:99669-107821 GCF_000935625.1 Nanorana parkeri
GTCTGGAGATCAGTCAGAGGTGTCGGTTCTCACGCTGCCTCTCCTGATATCACCGGAGCTCATAGACCCACAACACACACACTGCACTGCGCCGAAGCCACATAAGCCGAGACCCCCGACCACATCCCCCCGACCACAGCACAGCGACTGACTCTACACAGAGCTCTGTGTCACACTGCGTACTATATATATATACACAGAGCTGTGTGGTCTGTATTCCTGTGTATTACCTGTACGCTCTGTGCGGTTGGTATTACTGTGTGGTACCTGTGTGGTACCTGTACGCTCTGTCCGGTTGGTATTCCTGTGTACTACCTGTACGCTCTGTGCGGTTGGTATTACTGTGTGGTACCTGTGTGGTACCTGTACGCTCTGTCCGGTTGGTATTCCTGTGTACTACCTGTACGCTCTGTGCGGTCGGTATCACGCTGTGTGGTACCTGTACGCTCTGTGCGATTGGTATTACTGTGTGGTACCTGTACTCTGTGTGGTCGGTATCACGCTGTGTAGTACATGCATGCTCTGTGCAGTGTGCAGTCAGTGCAGCGATCTCCTGTGTCAGTGGATAGAGAGGAGGGTAGGTAGGAGGAAGCTGACTCTCTGCTGATTTCCTTCTCTCGGGAGGTTCAGTATTCTGCAGTCTCCTTACACAGATGGTGGTTGTTGCGATGTCGGCTCTCCTGGGAGGTGCGATGATCTGCGGGCTGGGTGAGTGCGGACGGCTTCATATTCTGGGTGCTGCTGAATGGTCAGTTCAGTCTTTTAGATCATTTGGAGCAATATTATTCTTCAAGAGGGTTAAATATCATTTATTGTGAAGGGTCAGCTCAGTTACACTAACCTCCTAATCCTAACCCCCTAATTCTAATCCTCTAATCCTAACCCCCTAATCCTCTAATCCTACAAGAGTCCCTGTGTGGTCTAGTATTTAAGAGTACCTGTACCCCTGTGTGCTGCGGTCTCTGAGGAAGGTATCTAATTGATATTTGAATGATTCAACACTCTCTGCAGATACCACTGCTTGTGGTAGAGAGTTCCAAAATGTAACCGCTCTGAGGCCCCATTCACACTGCGCGATATCGCGCGATTGCATTGAGCAAGCTTGAATCACGGCTAAATCCGCTCCAAAAAGGGTCCTGCTGTAGCGACGCATGACCCCCGACAGCAGGACCCTTTGCCCCATTGAGAAGCATTGGAGAGCGATATCGCGGGAATTACCGTGCGATAAATCGCTAAGTGTGAACGGGGCCTTACTGAGAAGAATCCCCTACTCCCCATGTGGTAAAATCTTTTCTCCGCCAGTTGTAGGTGGTGGCCTCTAGTCCTTGTTGGGGAGTTTACCATAAAAAGTTTATTGCGGATGTTGCCGTCACCACTGAATATTTTGTACATCAGAATCATGTCCCCTCCTAATCTCCTCACCTCCAGCGTGACCCCCGTCTCATAGCTTTGGTCCTCCATCCCCTTAATTAGTTTAGTTGCCCTTCTCTGGACTCTCTCCAGCTCCAGGAGATCCTTTCTGTGGATTGGTGACCAAAACTGGACCGCATACTCCAGATGAGGCCGAACCATTGATGTGTAAAGTGGCAGAATGATTGCTTTGTCTCTACAGTACATTTCCTTTATAATATAAGAACTCTGCTCGCATTGTGTGCCCCAGCCTGGCATTGTGTGCCCCGGCCTGGCATTGTGTGCCGCAGCCTGGCATTGTGTGCCGCAGCCTGGCATTGTGTGCCACAGCCTGGCATTGTGTGCCGCAGCCTGGCATTGTGTGCCGCAGCCTGGTATTGCAAGCTATTGTTCAATCTGCGGTCTACAATGACCCCCAGATCTTTTCCCATCTCTGACTTCCCTAGTGGAGTTCCCAATAATATGTATTCCGCTTGTCTGTTTTTAACCCCAAAATTCATTACTTTACATTTATCAACATTAAACCTCATGTGACATACAGTTGCCCCTCCCCTACTTTATCCAGGTCCTCCTGTAATGTTATTGAAAATGATTGAAAAATTGCTCAGATACATAACTGATACATACCGAAAATGTATTTGATTTATTATAGTTAATGATTAAATGGAAGAGTAAGATGTATACGTCTTTTCTTGCAGATATCGGGCCGATACTTGCTCAGACATCAGCTGCAATCAACGCGAATACATCAGAATTTCCTGCCAATGTATCCTTAGATGACCCGACCAGTAACACTGCAGAGCTGGAGGTTCCACTCACTGCATCAGTTATAGAAACAACCGTGGGCAAAGTTACTGAGATACCACACGTTACATCTGACCTCAGGAACACAGGTGGACTTGATAACATGGGGACCAGCATTTCAGTCGGGGTAACAGAATCCGACAGTAGTGCCGCAGAGGGTGTCACGAGGTCTGCAATGACACCAGATGCAGGAACTGGTGCAGACATTGTGTGTCCCAGCCTGACATTGTGTGCCGCAGCCTGACATTGTGTGTCCCAGCCTGACATTGCAAGCTATTGTTCCATCTGTGGACGTCCCTGGTGGAGTTCCCATTACTGTGTATTCCTCTTGCCTGATCGTCACCCCAAAGTGCATCACTTTACATTTATCAACATTAAACCTCATCTGCCATACAGTTCCCCACCCCCATTTTATCCCGGTCCTCCTGTATGTTATAGTGTCTTATCCCGAGTCTATGACCCTCCGGATTTTAGTATGATCAGCAAACACGGAAACATGACTATTACCCCTCCCCCAATATCATTAATAAACTGGCTACAGCACAGGACCCCGGGGCCCGCCACTCCCGACCTTGGACCAGTCTGAGAAGGAGTCATTCATAGATACTCTCTGGACACGTTCCCGTAGCCAATTCTCTATCTATGTACTCACCATTACATCTATGCCCATAGACCTCAGCTTGTGTAGTAAGCGTTTATGTGTTACCGTGTCACATCCACTGGCCTCCCTCTATCCAGGTACACCACATCCACCGGCCTCCCTCCATCCAGACACACCACATCCACCGGCCTCCCTCCATCCAGATAAACCACACCACATCCACCGGCCTCCCTCCATCCAGACACACCACATCCCACGACCTCCCTCCATCCAGATATACCACATCCACCGGCCTCCCTCCATCCAGATAAACCACACCACATCCACCGACCTCCCTCCATCCAGGTACACCACATCCACCAGCCTCCCTCCATCCAGATAAACCACACCACATCCACCGGCCTCCCTCCAATATGCCCATAGACCTCAGCTTGTGTAGTAAGCGTTTATGTGTTACCGTGTCACATCCACTGGCCTCCCTCTATCCAGGTACACCACATCCAGCGGCCTCCCTCCATCCAGCCACACCACATCCACCGGCCTCCCTCCTTCCAGGTTAACCACATCCACCGACCTCCCTCCATCCAGATATACCACATCCACCAGCCTCCCTCTATCCAGGTACACCACATCCAGCGGCCTCCCTCCATCCAGCCACACCACATCCACCGGCCTCCCTCCTTCCAGGTTAACCACATCCACCGACCTCCCTCCATCCAGATATACCACATCCACCAGCCTCCCTCTATCCAGGTACACCACATCCAGCGGCCTCCCTCCATCCAGCCACACCACATCCACCGGCCTCCCTCCTTCCAGGTTAACCACATCCACCGACCTCCCTCCATCCAGATATACCACATCCACCAGCCTCCCTCTATCCAGGTACACCACATCCAGCGGCCTCCCTCCATCCAGCCACACCACATCCACCGGCCTCCCTCCTTCCAGGTTAACCACATCCACCGACCTCCCTCCATCCAGATATACCACATCCACCAGCCTCCCTCTATCCAGGTACACCACATCCAGCGGCCTCCCTCCATCCAGCCACACCACATCCACCGGCCTCCCTCCTTCCAGGTTAACCACATCCACCGACCTCCCTCCATCCAGATATACCACATCCACCAGCCTCCCTCTATCCAGGTACACCACATCCAGCGGCCTCCCTCCATCCAGCCACACCACATCCACCGGCCTCCCTCCTTCCAGGTTAACCACATCCACCGACCTCCCTCCATCCAGATATACCACATCCACCAGCCTCCCTCTATCCAGGTACACCACATCCAGCGGCCTCCCTCCATCCAGCCACACCACATCCACCGGCCTCCCTCCTTCCAGGTTAACCACATCCACCGACCTCCCTCCATCCAGATATACCACATCCACCAGCCTCCCTCTATCCAGGTACACCACATCCAGCGGCCTCCCTCCATCCAGCCACACCACATCCACCGGCCTCCCTCCTTCCAGGTTAACCACATCCACCGACCTCCCTCCATCCAGATATACCACATCCACCAGCCTCCCTCTATCCAGGTACACCACATCCAGCGGCCTCCCTCCATCCAGCCACACCACATCCACCGCCCTCTCTCCTTCCAGGTAAACCACATAACATATAAGATCAATCACCATTCAGATCTATGACTGTATTAGGTGGGTCATTCTGTGGACAGTCCTGACCATTGGCTGTATAGAAGCAGTCACAGGAACCATGTAAGTGGTGAAGACCTCTTGCCATTCCAGCTTCCACCTGCTCTCCATGGACATTCTCCACCTCAGAAGGTTCTCCATCCCGGTAGATATCTTCATGGCCAGACCCTCCATAAGGTCAACTGTGATCCAACGCAAAGGCTTCCTCCCTGCTCCTCATGGGCCGAGCCAAGGGGAAGATAGAACACTCCGGAAGGTTGCTCCAAACATTGATTGCCTCAGTGATTGGCTGGAGAGGATAAATATTCATAAGGTCATTGATTTCTGCCACTCCCCCTCCTGGAGCCTCCTCAGCAGAAGCAATCAATGTCTCCTGACAACAAGAAATACTTCCCATCAATCACAGAACAACTCTGAATGAACGTATTGTCACCGCGAAGGTCAGCTGACCAATTGTGGGATATTCAGCAAATACTCTTGCCCATATACAGCCCCCATAGCACCTCCATACTCCATGTATACATCTTCTGTTGTTCCCAGGTGATTACAGTCCATTGGTATGCATGGTGGGGGGGCGGGGGCTTCTCAAACTCAGCTACCTCAGCAGAATAATGGAAGCTTATCTATAATTCCACATGACAACACACAGATATAAATGTAGTCTGGAGGACGTCCGAGATCCCGCTCCCCTCTCAACCAGGAGGACTAGACAAAGCTGCAAGTCTGAGGGCAGAGAGTTCCAGAAACACTGCTCGATTGGCATAAATGGTGGTTGGATTTTGATGAGGGAATTCCAGATGCCAACAATGAGATTTTTTGGTGTCCACAGATCACCACCAATGGCGGCTATTAAAGCCTATAAAAGTGGGCGGGCTAGCTGGAATCTCTGGGGGGTGGGGATGATATGCAGTAGAGATATATGGAACAGGATACTATGATCCACCATTCAAATGACAGGTCCTCTTCCATTTTCTTCAGGGAGTGTGCTGCCCCCCTCATCATTGGCTCCTCCCCCTATGAGGACCTGTCTGCTGGTCTTCTAGTTCTCATGCAGCTTACACAATATTCTCATCAAGGCTCACCCCACCCACAACTGATTCCCCCCCCCCCATGTTCTGTGGGTGATGGAGGTCTAACGCCTCAGCGGTTCCTTTCACCTCTCAGGGTCTCTATTTGTGAGATTTCTGCTCCGAGTTCCTGGGCTGGTACACCGGCCACCCAATGTGAGTCCATCCCCCACACTGATGAGACCCGGCAAGGCAGCAGTTTGTGGTCTGGGAGCTCCGGGAACACAGCGGAGAAGCTTCACCCGACAATCTGAATGATAACTTATTTATTTTGTCTCTCATTGGACAGCGTTCTCCTCCATCGGGGCCTTCTTCATTGACACAGAACATCCAATCATCTTCCAGAATGAGGATCCGAGCTTTGGCCATCGGGTGGTGCAGCTGGATAGATGGTGAGAGGGTGACAGGTCCTCTTTAAGGTTCCCACATTTGGTTGGGACTCCTGCTTGTTAATGATCAGATCAGGCACTCAGTGGGGGGGGGGGGGGAGGAGCCGGAAAGAGAGTAAGAAAGATGGAAAGGGCCGGGTCCGGCCGGAGGTGGGAGTTGGGGTAGGGTGAAGAAAGGAGTGAGAGCAGAAGGGAGCAAAGATTAGCATCCCCACTCTGTGTGAAGCATTAGGATCCTATCTAAGTGTAAGGTATTCAGGGGACCGTATGTACTCCATCCAGGGAAGCCACGTGCGGGTAAATGATGCGGTGTTATGTTTAATTGAGCATGTGAGTGTCTTCCATGAGGTATATATCATGGATGCGGTCTAGGACCTGTCCGATGAGGGGGGGCTCGGGTTTCTTCCAATGGGCCGGGATACATGCCTGGGCCGTGTTGACTAAGTGTCTGATGAGCGAGTGGGCATAAGTGCGGAGGGGGATAGTATTGTGATGCAGTAGGAAGAAGGCAGGGTCTCGGGGGACCTGAGCATCCGTAAATTTCTGAATGAGAGCGCATACCTGGTCCCAGAACTGCCGGAGAGCCGGGCAGGTCCAATAGATATGGAGCATGCCTGCTGACGTTTGCTGGCATCGCCAACAGAGGTCAGGGGAGTCTGGAAATAATGAGTGGAGGGTCTGTGGAGTGCGGTACCATCTGGTCACTATCTTGTAGCCCAACTCCTGGTACCTATTGCTGATAGAGGAGCGTTAAAATAGAGTAGTTTGACCGCGGCCTCCGGGGTTATACTGATCTGGAGTTCCTCCTCCCTTCTCGATAGTAACCATAGGAGTGGGGATTCAGTCGGTTGGATCAGTTGTTTGTAGCAGAATTTAAGTGTATGGCGGGGGGTACCCGAAGGGGGGGGGAGAGAACTCCTATGTGATGTGGGTCTGTTGTGTCCTTGCAGGGTGATAGTCAGCGCTCCGCTCCACCCCGGGACGGGAAAGTTGTATCGCTGTGACCCAGAGACCGCCCGGTGCTCCCCAATCCGAACCATCTCCGGTAACGTATTCAGAGTTCATCGAAGAATTCGGCTTCATACTGACAAACCTATTTATAAAGATCCAGGAAATCGATGTGTTCAGTCTCACTGCCAATCATTGGTTTAGTGCGGGGGAGGGGGAGAGTTTTAGGGTTCGTGATTTAGGTGAACTGCAGAGGGCTTTCCGGTGCATTCCGCTCGACATCATTCAGAGTTCACCAACAATTGCATTTGACCTGTAGTTATCGGCCTTCTGACTTGCAAGTGTCCAAGGTCTGACCTGCGGTTAACCTCCTTCTGACCTACAGATGACCTGCTTCTGACCTGCAAGTTTCCCCCTTCTTATACACTGTGCTACCTCCTGACTCGCAGATTACTTCATTTTTATGTACAGTTGACCTCCCTCAGACCTGCAACTGTCCTCCTTCAAACCTGCTTTAGTCCTTCTGACTTGTCATTGACCTTCTGACCTGCGATTGTCTTTCTATCCTGTAACTTACCTTCTTCTGACCTGCAGTTGACCTCCTTCTGATGTACAGTTGACCTTTTTCTGACCTGCTGTTGACCTCCTTCTGATCTGCAGTTGTACTCCTTATGTATCTCCTTATGTACGATAGTCCACCTTCTGTTCTGCAGCTGATGACCTTCTTATGTACAGTTGACCTTCTTTTGATTTAGAGTTGACCTCCTTCTGACCTGCAGTTGACCATCTGATGTAGAGTTGCCCTCCTTCTTACCTGCAGTTGACCTTCTGATGTAGAGTTGACCTCCTTCTTACCTGCAGTTGACCTTCTGATGTATAGTTGACATCTTTCTGATGTAGAGTTGACCTCCTTCTTACCTGCAGTTGAACTTCTGATGTAGAGTTGACCTCCTTCTGATGTAGAGTTGACCTCCTTCTCAATCTACCTATGATTAGACAGGGAATAATGGGTTGTACGTAGATTAGGTGGGGGGAGGGCTGCAGACATGTCCTCCTGGGATAACAGAACAGTATGCACGGTGCACATATAATAGTATTGAATCGCCTCTCCTTGTATTGCAGATGTGGAAGATGAGAGTTCCATGTCGCTCGGACTCGCTGTAGCTGCTCAGGGCGATCCACCTCAATTAATTGTGAGTCTCCCTCCTCTGTACTCCTTATCTGTGGTGTAACTATAGCCAGAGCTGCTTCAGGGGGTTCCTATGGGGATG
>NW_017308714.1:107980-113946 GCF_000935625.1 Nanorana parkeri
GGGGGTGGGTGGGGGGCACCAGTGGGAAGGTAACTGAGCTAAATTGAACCCATAAATGTGTGTGCTTGCTTAGCTACTGATGACTTCTGCTCCAGTCTACATCAGGACGTCAGCTTCTCTATGAGCAGTGTGCGGGGGAAGCTTTCATCCATGTCCATGCCGCTTGCTTCAAGTCTTTAAGCCCCTTCAGCTTCAGTATATGTCCGAGTATTTCCACTCATGTGTCCTCCATGAAGGATTTCTCTCCAGATTTAATGTGAGGTGAGAAGAAAACTCAAAGCTGTTCTTAGCATAGAAGAAGCTGCACACAATGTGAGGGGCACCCCCCTGGGTCCATGGGAAGACATATGGCAGATACTGGAGAGAATGGGTGGGGGTTGGAAGGAATTTTTACAAATGCCATGGACAAGGACGGCTCGAAGCTGTGAGGGAGGGTGGCCTTAGTGAGGATCAGAGAGGGCAGCTCAGAGGTATCTATGGATAAGTTTAGGCTTGGGGTGTTAAAGACTTCTGTTCATGGGTTAAAGAGAAGTTGGCAAAAGGATGGCCAAACCGGGCAGTGCCCAGGTATAGAAAGTGACCCCCATTGTGTAGAGTTGTGGAAGTTCTCCAAAGTGACCCAGAGCCGAAGCTAAGGGGAGGCTGGGCGGGCAGGTGGGGGAGTTCACTTTAGGAGGGGCACCACTGGGTGTGTGGATGGAGAACGTCTCCCTAACTCTATAGGTTGGACCCGATGGACTTGTGTCTCTTTACAACCTGAATAACTATGTAACTTCTCCTTTGGGGGGAGCAACTCTGAGCCTTTGCCCCGAGTGACAGGATGCCTAGCTGCCCCACTGCCTGTGGAAGACCATGTTTTGGGACCCACATTAGGCTACTGGCCAAATAAATTTCACGTATTTTGATCGACAGCTACAGTACATAGAAGCTGTCCAGGTCTACGTGACCCATCTGAGCCACATCTAGTATACATGGGTCCCCAGGTCCTGAAGATCCCGTGTGCAGTGGTATAGTCTGCGCACATGGTCTGACCTTCCATGATTGCGTAATATCCAAGCTGGGAGTGTGAGAATATTACTATTATTACCATTGTTGACCTCCATTAGCCACCCCTTATTACTTGTGGTAGACGGTTCCCTCGAACTTCCTCTTTCGTGGGATGCAGAAAGTTGCTCGGCTCCGGCAGTTTCGTTAATAAAACAACAACTTCCTTCCTCTAGAGATTGGGTGATGCAACTGGAATGGTCACCAGGTCTACCACACGCCAGCCAAAGTCCACAAATGACAACTGGAACCTAATGACCCTGGGCTTCAAAATCTGCAGAGCCATGGCGGGCGTCCTCCGTACCATGTGGCAGTATTCTAAATTCATTGGTCTGAGGTCACCGCATTGATGGGATGCCATGGAACCCAAAATCTGTCTTCTGGGCTTGCTGGAAGATCCGCCACTATGTATAGTGAAAAGCTCCTTAGACTTCAGTTTTTCTGTGCCGGGGAAACGTGTTCTTCTTAAAGTGAATGTGAACTGAAGGTAAAAATTGGGGGACTACTTTACTTTGTCCCTCTGTAAACTCGGGGCGGTCTCTGCAATATGTATGAGGCCTGGGAAAGCCCCTCCCCCCCATCATTCTTCTCAGCACCCCTCTTTGTAATGGCCCATTCTATTTTTTTTTCTTTTTTAATCCCTTGGAAGCGTGCAAACAAAAACAATACCCCTGAGAACGAAAAAAGTGAATAGAGAAATCACTACACACAAAAAAGTGCACGAGGGTGCTTTGGTCCTCTCTGATGAGGAAGGGCCACAATTTCCTGAACCCCCCGGAACGCAAGGCTCCTGACAGGGACTAGGCGACTTAGGCCCACCTACCCGAAGGCCGGCGGACCCCGATCCTCTAGGACCTGCCGAAACAGGTCCACCGAGTACTAGGTTGGGATCTCCCCCATGGGAGAAGGCAGGGGGCCCCATAGAGGGTCACAGAACCTTCTCCCCAACTTCAGGAACAGGCCCCGAAGGTACCAGCACCCTCCGTCATTCTGTGAAGTCAAAAAGGTGCTCAATCGTGCAGAAAAATAACTAAGTGCCAGTGCACAAATCTGGCAGGCCGTCCCGCCGAACCGAGCGGCCTAGATATAAAAATTGCCCCGGGCTAGCCAGAAGGCCCGCCTAAGAGGCGCGCTGCATAAAGAGTGTAAGTGCCGTGACCTCGTGACGGTGAGTCAAAGCGGGGTCCCACACCCAAGTGACTTTCCGGCACTCCCTGAGACACCACTCTCAGGGGGCACAGTGCCACAGGCTTCGTGCCTTCCCAGCCCATGACCAGACAAGACGGCTCAAATCAGGAGGTACTAGGCCCTGCCAGAACCCGATCCGGAGGAGTACTCGCGGCCCCCACTCTTACGGAAGTGGACGCTCATTTGGTTTCGTCCCCTTCGCCGGGCCTTTAAGGAACCCCCGTCACCAGGCCAGGTACTCAGAGCAGCCTTACCAGCCGAAGCCAGCACAGCTACTCCTTACCCCACCTGCCACTGATAGGAACAGATACTTCATCTAAGCCAAAAGGCCGAGAAGCGATGTAAGTGTCCATTCTAGGCGTAGAAGAACATCCATCCCAGCGTAGTCACTCTGCTTCTCTTCTTCAGGATGTTGTGCATGCTGTTAAGGAGTTCTCAGACCGTCTGGCCATCTTAGTGTCCCTCACCCTGGTACATAGCAGGCTGGCCCATAGCGGAGGGCAGTCCACCGAGGGACAGGATGTCTGTAATCACGATCACTCTTCCAGCTTACCAAGCAGGAAGCACTTCGGAGCCACCAGAAAGAGGAAGTAAATCTGTTGTCGTAGAAGCGAACCCGAAATATAAATGTCAGCATTTTCTGCATACGAGGAGTATTAGAGGAACGCTCCAACTTCCCCCCCCTCCAGATCAGACTTTGTTACACGCTATTGTCCATCCTTACCTGCTTCTGCTCTGTAAATACTCAGGTAAGTATTGCGCCTGCCGTGAGCACCAAGTGCACGGTCTTGCTGCTGTTATGCGGCACGGCTTGCCCACATGTCCAGTACTGCAAGATGAAACTCCCAGCACAGGGAACCTAATGACATTACAGGGGATGACCAAAATCTGTGCAGATCTCTGGGGAGGATCCAGAAATCATTATTACTTCCTGATGCGGGAGGAACGTCCCCGCTAAACCTTCGCTGCTATAGCGGTGCTTTGGCCGGGAGGGGGGAGGGGCTTTTCTTAAGTCTGAGTATAAGTTTATTATACTCAGACTTAAATATACTTTATTACATCTGGAGGCAGATGTAAGTCCTGCAGTTCTTACATCTGCCTCCACCCAAAGGGGCATTGGGGATACAAGAGGGGCCCCCCATAGGACATCCCTAGGAAAGGTCACACTTACTTGCCCCTGAGGAAGTCTTCAATGCTTTGCCTGAACATGGTAAGTAAGACAGGAGGACAAAGGAGGTAGGAACCCCCGAAACCTACGCGGGGGCCATTACAGCTTAGTGGCTGGTTGGGTCTCGGCATCAAGAAGGACCACACAGAACTTCTTCTGGAGACATCAGCCCCACAAAGCAAGAGGCCTGGGTGTGGCTGGGTTCCAGTGATGACCTACGTCCTCATGCGCTGACTTCTCAGATAGAGGGGAAATACCCTGTAGGCTCCAGCTCCAGCCATGAGATCTAAAACCAAAGAACAATAGCCGGCGGTTCACCGTCACCTCCAATGCTTGTCAAATGTTATCATTCCAGGACAAACTTCCAGAAGCCCCCCCATGGAGTGACGCGTTTCACCCACAACCTTTTCTGGAGGGGAGAACTTGGAGGACTTGGAACTATGCAAAATCACTGACTGCCCAGCTCTGCCCTAACATCAGAATCTTCTCTGATTGAGGTCACATGACCAACGCCCTGGCGCTAACAGGGAGAATCAGCCCATCAGATGATTATGTGTCCATTAACATTCCCCTTGAAGAGTCCCCCCCTTGGGGTTGACATCCGGGAGGGTTCAGGAATGGAAGTCTAAGCAGAAACAGCCCATCCTCCCTCTCTGCTGGATTTCGGGGTGGCCGATGGTCGGTACACGCCCCTGCGGATCTCACTGTGAATACACATCTGTAGTAAGGAAAGGAAGTCTAAGCAGAAACAGCCCATCCTCCCTCTCTGCTGGAATTAGGGGTGGTCGATGGTCTGTACACGCCCCCGCGGATCTCACTGTGAATATAGATCTGTAGTAAGGAATGGAAGTCTAAGCAGAAACAGCCCATCCTCCCTCTCTGCTGGATTTCGGGGTGACCGATGGTCTGTACACGCCCCCGCGGATCTCACTGTGAATATAGATCTGTAGTAAGGAATGGAAGTCTAAGCAGAAACAGCCCATCCTCCCTCTCTGCTGGATTTCGGGGCGGCTGATGGTCTGATATTATTAGGTCAGAAGGTTGTTGGGGTTTTTAGGTTCTCTGGAGGCTGATTGGTCTCCATTGTGGGAGGAGTTTCTAGTCACCTCTCTCTCTCTGTCTTCCAGGTATGTGGACCCACCCTGCAGACAACCTGTGGACACAACATCTATCTCAATGGGCGCTGCCACTGGCTGGACAAGAACCTGAAAAGAAATGTTACTGTGCCAACATCTCTGCCAGGTAATGCCGGCTGTGTGAGAAGCAGCAGATAGAAGCTGTCTTTGTCTTTTGAACCCAACACTATTTACTGAACCTAATTATTGCCCCTGCACGTTACCCCCAAACTCCAATGTCAGCTTCCATCTATCACCTCTCACACAGACACAATGCCTTAGACAGGGGGTCCCCTTAATACGTCTTCACCGCAAGATTCCCGCTTAGTATGTAGTTGTTCGCTCCAAGAACGGTTCTGCTGCCTGCAGGCCGAGATACTGAATATCAGGACGAAGATGATGATGATGACAGGTAAATGGGCCCCCAAAATGCGAGTTCCTTTCTGTATCCCGGGCCAGCAGGAAAACACTGCCAGGAACGGCAGCCGATTGTGCTTTATGACCCATTCACACATACAACACAGGCGGACCTGCAGCCCTGCCGTCATATGGTGAGTTGCTGGTCATGTGATTCCAGGTGACGGGTGGAATCAGAGTTCAGGCAGAGTCAGTGGCCGTCTGTCATTATTTGTATTAAGAGATGAAGATGGAGGACGTGGAGATACTTCGTATATTGATCTTCTCATAGGACAGCTCAGCAGGATCTGCTTACCTTCTGTCTCTCTCTCTCTCCTCTCTCTCTCTATCCCCCCCTCTCTCTCTGAATGCCAATCCACACAGAGCTGTGTGAGCCACAAGCGGTGCCTTCCACACAGGCGGCTGATGGGCTTTCCATAGACTGACTCCACCTTGTCCCGACCTGCCTCCTCTGGTGATAAGATCCGGTCTATCTACAGGGTGCAGCTTCGGCCTGGACATCGTCTTCCTCATGGACGGCTCTTCCAGCGTTACTCAGAGCGACTTCCCTAAGATGTTGGAATTTGTGTCTCACGTCATTTCCTACTTCAACGAGACAGACACGGAGGTAAGAAGCCAACAGGGCCAACCGAGGCCCAGCCTTGGGGCAGCAGGGAGTAGAGGGGCAGCAGGGAGTAGAGGGGCAGCAGGAAGTAGAGGGGCAGCAGGGTGTAGAAGGGCAGCAGGGACTAGAGGGGCAGCAGGGAGTAGAGGGGCAGCAGGGAGTAGAGGGGCAGCAGGGAGTAGAGGGGCAGCAGGAAGTAAAGGGGCAGCAGGGAGTAGAGGGGCAGCAGGAAGTAGAGGGGCAGCAGGGAGTAGAGGGGCAGCAGGGAGTAGAAGGGCAGCAGGGAGTAGAGGGGCAGCCGAGGTGTGGAATTCCTATCTCCCGATGTCCGGGACATGCAGTTTCCGGGCGCCTGGCGGGCAGTTGTTTTCTACATTTAGCCCGTCTTTGGTCATGCAGAGCTAAATGTACAGCGGGGAAGCTGCCGCTT
>NW_017308714.1:113961-125084 GCF_000935625.1 Nanorana parkeri
GGGTTCTGGTCACAATATGGCAGGCACTGACGGAGAGCTTGTTGCTTCATTTAGGTGATTGGAAGCCATGTGACTGATGCCTTGGCACTGGTCACATGATTCAGCTTCGGGGGAGGGGGGGGGATACAGAGCATCCGTTGTTATGGGATAATCTGACAAGTTCCCGTTCTCTATTTACGTGTTCATCTTCAGGCCGGATTCACAATTCCATGTTCGTGTGGCGTGTGCGCTGCCACGCGTGTTACTGCAATGTGCGGCGGTAAGGCACATAACATGCATTGTGAGCGGCTCCCCAGAGCACTAAGGCAATGCCCCTGCGTTTATAGCGTGCCGCGGCCTGCAGTAATGCGTCGTTGTGCGCTACTTTAAAAAAGGATCATTGGGCTGCCGTAACGCCACCCGCGGCACAGAAGTCAGAGGGCCCCACATCAGACATCCCAACTCTCCCGGACGCTCCGGGAGTCTCCCGCTATTGGATAGCGGCTCCCGGCCGCCCGGGAGAGAAACACTTCCTCCCGGAAAGGTTTAATCTGCACGATCGAGCAGAGTATACCTTTCAGGGGTGCTCTCTCCCAGCCCCCCTAACCCCCCTCCGCGGATGGGGGGGGACGTAGAGGACACGTCCCTGAAATGGCTTCTTTCAGGTTGGGATCCCTGCTACATGGGGCCCCTAACCTCAGACTTGTAGTACGGGGAATAGAAGTATACATTGTAAGCTGGATGAGAATACACGTTGTATCAAATCTAAGGAACTTGTCATACCTGCTATATACTGGGTGTATACTGGGTGTATACTGGGTGTTTACTGGGTGTTTACTGGGTGTATACTGGGTGTATACTGGGTGTTTACTAGGTGTATACTGGGTGTTTACTGGGTGTTTACTGGGTGTTTACTGGGTGTATACTGGGTGTATACTGGGTGTTTACTGGGTGTATACTGGGTGTATACTGGGTGTATACTGGGTGTTTACTGGGTGTATACTTGGTGTGTTAAACTTGGTGTATACATGGTGTATACTTGGCGTATACTTGGCGTATACTTGGTGTATCCTTGGTGTATCCTTGGTGTATACTTGGTGTATACTTGGCGTATACTTGGTGTATACTTGGCGTATACTTGGTCTATACTTGGCGTATACTTGGTCTATACTTGGCGTATACTTGGCGTATACTTGGTGTATCCTTGGTGTATACTTGGTGTATACTTGGCGTGTACTTGGTGTATCCTTGGTGTATACTTGGGGTATACTTGGGGTATACTTGGCGTATACTTGGCGTGTACTTGGCGTGTACTTGGTGTATCCTTGGTGTATACTTGGCGTATACTTGGTGTATCCAGTGTATACTGGGTGTATACTGGGTGTATACTGGGTGTTTACTAGGTGTATACTGGGTGTTTACTGGGTGTTTACTGGGTGTTTACTGGGTGTATACTGGGTGTATACTGGGTGTTTACTGGGTGTATACTGGGTGTATACTGGGTGTATACTGGGTGTTTACTGGGTGTATACTTGGTGTGTTAAACTTGGTGTATACATGGTGTATACTTGGCGTATACTTGGCGTATACTTGGTGTATCCTTGGTGTATCCTTGGTGTATACTTGGTGTATACTTGGCGTATACTTGGTGTATACTTGGCGTATACTTGGTCTATACTTGGCGTATACTTGGCGTATACTTGGTGTATCCTTGGTGTATACTTGGTGTATACTTGGCGTGTACTTGGTGTATCCTTGGTGTATACTTGGGGTATACTTGGGGTATACTTGGCGTATACTTGGCGTGTACTTGGCGTGTACTTGGTGTATCCTTGGTGTATACTTGGCGTATACTTGGTGTATCCTTGGTGTATACTTGGTGTATACTTGGCGTGTACTTGGTGTATCCTTGGTGTATACTTGGGGTATACTTGGCGTATACTTGGCACCTGGTAGATAATTACGCCGGCCGTTCATCCTGAGGAAGCCTCACCAGCCGTCTTGTCTCTCCTCCTCCAGTTCGCTCTCATGCAGTACGCCATGGACTACCAAATCCATTTCAACTTCCGGCGGTTTTCCAGCGAATCGGACTTCAGTCTTCTGAGAAACATTTCCCACCAATCAGGAAAGCTGACCGAAACCGGTTTGGGCATCCAAAGAGCCATGTAAGTAACCGCAAACAACCGGTCTGGGGACAGCCGAGGAATAACCAACTTCAATCTGCTGCCGATCTCCTGCGGCCACTTCCTGTCTGCCCCACACTCCACTCACGACCACGTGGCATTTCTCAGGGTGGGTTTGGTCATGGTGACAACAGAGAACCATCAGGGACAAAAGGGTGTCCACCATAAGGAGGAAGTACCTAAAAAAAAGGGACCTTCAGGGCAGGATCACCGGGGATTGTTTAAGGAGAACTCTGAGGTCAGTGTTTTCCCCCATAGTTCTCCTAAGGGTCACGGGGTCAAACAAACTAGCGTCCTCCCGTCACCCTAAGCTCAGTATATAGGGAGCTACAGCTCGCGGTATAGAGACGCCGCAGCCGAAGCGGATCCCGACATCGATATCCGCCCAGCTGCGTGAGTGACAGCTGGCTCCGCCTATCTAGAGGCAGAGCCAGCTGTACCCGCCCCGTCCGTTCCCCCCGTCAGCGCTGGAGGATCGGAGCGGGGAGGGATAGTTCTACTTTAAATGAAATCTGAAGCTAAACCATTAATAATTCATTCTGAAATTGTATCACCATGTTCAGGATTATCGGAGGTGTGAGGTAGGGATGCGCCGATACCGATTACCGAGTACCGGGAGGTCCATTCTGGAAGCCGGGTGGTGTGTGAAGACTCGCCTCCCCGGCTTCCTGATTAACAAGAAAGCCGCCCCAGCCTGTCCCCTCTCACCTCAGCATGTCCAGCCTGTCCCCTCTCACCTCGGCATGTCCAGCCTGTCCCCTCTCACCTCGGCATGTCCAGCCTGTCCCCTCTCACCTCGGCATGTCCAGCCTGTCCCCTCTCACCTCGGCATGTCCAGCCTGTCCCCTCCGGGGGGCCTCTCCAGCCAGGAACGGTCTTCCCCCGGTATCCAGCCGGAGCCGCCTTGCTGGCCAATCATGGAAGCCGGGTGCCGTGTAATGACGCGGCGCCCTTTCTAATTGGCCTGCTCCATGCTCCCTCGTCGTGAGATGACGAGGGAGCACGAAGCCGGCTTCCCGGGCCAATCAGAATGTCGGGCCCTGCGTCATTACACGGCGCCCGGCTTCCTGATTGGCCGGGAAGTCGGCTCCATGCTCTCTCATCACAAGTGACGAGAGAGCATGGAGCCGCCTGCCGGGCCAATCAGGAAACCGGGGCAGCGTGTAATGACGCGCTGCGCGGCCTTCTGATACAGGAAGTACTCGTGCTAGGCATCGGAGCATTTGGGTGAGTACGAGTACTCGCCCAAATACTCGGTATCGGTGTCGGTGCATCCTTAGTTTGAGGGATTTGGTTTAACTAAAGCCAAGAACAGAAATGTGATATCTTGGCGCGTACCAGTCCTTGGATGTGGCGGCTGCATTCATTTTCACTTTTCACCTGGAGATCCTGCCAGTAGCACACTTCCTGTCCTGCGGTGACAACACTTCCTCACTGTACTGTTTCTGTGGAGGAGAGTGTTGTCACCCGCAGGCTGCTCCTCTGATTTGGACTCCTCATCTCCATTACATATAGAGGAGGTCTTCTATCGGCTACAGATCATTTGGAAAGCTGATAACATTGTTTGGAATGCAGTCTCAGTTCAGCGAATGGGAAGTCACCGGGGGCACTGGGTTTTCTGGCAGGATCAGTAGGGATTTTTCTGCACTTGCAAAACATGTCACCGGAGAAGGTAATGTCCTCAGGACAGCAGCGAGAGGACTTCAGAGCAGTTTGTTGTGGTCTCGGAGCATGACCACCCTTGTCATAATCTTACAGAATACGTCTTCTTTTCTCCAGAGAGGAGCTCTTTGTCCCTCGGAGGCGGTCCCGGGATCGGTCCCAGCAGGTTCTCATCGTCATCACAGATGGAAAGTCCTCCGAGATAAAAGCTGAATTAGAGCCCTCCATTGCCAATGCCAACCGTCACGGAATCAGGCGGATTGCCATCGGGGTAACTATCCATCTTCCTGTGTCTTGATTCAGACCTCCATCGTCACCGATAGCACATTGCCCAGTCTGGAAGAACGGACCTCCTATGTCGGGGGGAGGGGGGGCGGGTGTGCTGAGGGTGACGCCCATAGAAGTGAGCTCCAGCTTTCATGTTGTAGTGGAGTCATCCATCCTTGTCCACACACACCGTCTCCTGGACATTCCATTTCCTGATTGTCTCTTCTCTGCAGGTGGGTGAGGACTTCACTACTGGTGATCCCTATGACGAGCTGAAGAAGATATCATCGTCCCCGGACTACGTCTTCCATGTCTCCAACTTCTCAGCTCTGAGTCAGATACAATCATCTCTGCAGAACACCATCTTCTCCATCGAAGGTGCCAGAGTCCTCTCTGCTGAGATCCCAGACTCCTCCCATCCCCCACTATGCTATTGTCCTATATCATATGTAACCTCACCTCCACCTCACCTGAATCTCACCTCCACCTCACCTGAATCTCACCTCACCCTTCTCATCCCCTGAATCTCCCCTCCCCCTTCTCATCACCTGAATCTCCCCTCCGCCTCACCTGTATCTCACCTCCGCCTCACCTGTATCTCACCTCCTCCTCCTCATCACCTCAATCTCACCTCACCCTTCTCATCACCTGAATCTCACCTCCACCTCACCTGAATCTCACCTCCGCCTCACCTATATCTCACCTCCGCCTCACCTATATCTCACCTCCACCTCACCTGAATCTCACCTCACCCTTCTCATCACCTGAATCTCACCTCCACCTCACCTGTATCTCGCCTCCACCTCACCTGAATCTCACCTCACCCTTCTCATCACCTGAATCTCACCTCCGCCTCACCTGAATCTCACCTCCGCCTCACCTGAATCTCACCTCCGCCTCACCTGAATCTCACCTCCGCCTCACCTGAATCTCACCTCCGCCTCACCTGAATCTCACCTCCGCCTCACCTGAATCTCACCTCCGCCTCACCTGAATCTCACCTCCGCCTCACCTGAATCTCACCTCCGCCTCACCTGAATCTCACCTCCGCCTCACCTGAATCTCACCTCCGCCTCACCTGAATCTCACCTCCGCCTCACCTGAATCTCACCTCCGCCTCACCTGAATCTCACCTCCGCCTCACCTGAATCTCACCTCCGCCTCACCTGAATCTCACCTCCGCCTCACCTGAATCTCACCTCCGCCTCACCTGAATCTCACCTCCGCCTCACCTGAATCTCACCTCCGCCTCACCTGAATCTCACCTCCGCCTCACCTGAATCTCACCTCCGCCTCACCTGAATCTCACCTCCGCCTCACCTGAATCTCACCTCCGCCTCACCTGAATCTCACCTCCGCCTCACCTGAATCTCACCTCCGCCTCACCTGAATCTCACCTCCGCCTCACCTGAATCTCACCTCCGCCTCACCTGAATCTCACCTCCGCCTCACCTGAATCTCACCTCCGCCTCACCTGAATCTCACCTCCGCCTCACCTGAATCTCACCTCCGCCTCACCTGAATCTCACCTCCGCCTCACCTGAATCTCACCTCCGCCTCACCTGAATCTCACCTCCGCCTCACCTGAATCTCACCTCCGCCTCACCTGAATCTCACCTCCGCCTCACCTGAATCTCACCTCCGCCTCACCTGAATCTCACCTCCGCCTCACCTGAATCTCACCTCCGCCTCACCTGAATCTCACCTCCGCCTCACCTGAATCTCACCTCCGCCTCACCTGAATCTCACCTCCGCCTCACCTGAATCTCACCTCCGCCTCACCTGAATCTCACCTCCGCCTCACCTGAATCTCACCTCCGCCTCACCTGAATCTCACCTCCGCCTCACCTGAATCTCACCTCCGCCTCACCTGAATCTCACCTCCGCCTCACCTGAATCTCACCTCCGCCTCACCTGAATCTCACCTCCGCCTCACCTGAATCTCACCTCCGCCTCACCTGAATCTCACCTCCGCCTCACCTGAATCTCACCTCCGCCTCACCTGAATCTCACCTCCGCCTCACCTGAATCTCACCTCCGCCTCACCTGAATCTCACCTCCGCCTCACCTGAATCTCACCTCCGCCTCACCTGAATCTCACCTCCGCCTCACCTGAATCTCACCTCCGCCTCACCTGAATCTCACCTCCGCCTCACCTGAATCTCACCTCCGCCTCACCTGAATCTCACCTCCGCCTCACCTGAATCTCACCTCCGCCTCACCTGAATCTCACCTCCGCCTCACCTGAATCTCACCTCCGCCTCACCTGAATCTCACCTCCGCCTCACCTGAATCTCACCTCCGCCTCACCTGAATCTCACCTCCGCCTCACCTGAATCTCACCTCCGCCTCACCTGAATCTCACCTCCGCCTCACCTGAATCTCACCTCCGCCTCACCTGAATCTCACCTCCGCCTCACCTGAATCTCACCTCCGCCTCACCTGAATCTCACCTCCGCCTCACCTGAATCTCACCTCCGCCTCACCTGAATCTCACCTCCGCCTCACCTGAATCTCACCTCCGCCTCACCTGAATCTCACCTCCGCCTCACCTGAATCTCACCTCCGCCTCACCTGAATCTCACCTCCGCCTCACCTGAATCTCACCTCCGCCTCACCTGAATCTCACCTCCGCCTCACCTGAATCTCACCTCCGCCTCACCTGAATCTCACCTCCGCCTCACCTGAATCTCACCTCCGCCTCACCTGAATCTCACCTCCGCCTCACCTGAATCTCACCTCCGCCTCACCTGAATCTCACCTCCGCCTCACCTGAATCTCACCTCCGCCTCACCTGAATCTCACCTCCGCCTCACCTGAATCTCACCTCCGCCTCACCTGAATCTCACCTCCGCCTCACCTGAATCTCACCTCCGCCTCACCTGAATCTCACCTCCGCCTCACCTGAATCTCACCTCCGCCTCACCTGAATCTCACCTCCGCCTCACCTGAATCTCACCTCCGCCTCACCTGAATCTCACCTCCGCCTCACCTGAATCTCACCTCCGCCTCACCTGAATCTCACCTCCGCCTCACCTGAATCTCACCTCCGCCTCACCTGAATCTCACCTCCGCCTCACCTGAATCTCACCTCCGCCTCACCTGAATCTCACCTCCGCCTCACCTGAATCTCACCTCCGCCTCACCTGAATCTCACCTCCGCCTCACCTGAATCTCACCTCCGCCTCACCTGAATCTCACCTCCGCCTCACCTGAATCTCACCTCCGCCTCACCTGAATCTCACCTCCGCCTCACCTGAATCTCACCTCCGCCTCACCTGAATCTCACCTCCGCCTCACCTGAATCTCACCTCCGCCTCACCTGAATCTCACCTCCGCCTCACCTGAATCTCACCTCCGCCTCACCTGAATCTCACCTCCGCCTCACCTGAATCTCACCTCCGCCTCACCTGAATCTCACCTCCGCCTCACCTGAATCTCACCTCCGCCTCACCTGAATCTCACCTCCGCCTCACCTGAATCTCACCTCCGCCTCACCTGAATCTCACCTCCGCCTCACCTGAATCTCACCTCCGCCTCACCTGAATCTCACCTCCGCCTCACCTGAATCTCACCTCCGCCTCACCTGAATCTCACCTCCGCCTCACCTGAATCTCACCTCCGCCTCACCTGAATCTCACCTCCGCCTCACCTGAATCTCACCTCCGCCTCACCTGAATCTCACCTCCGCCTCACCTGAATCTCACCTCCGCCTCACCTGAATCTCACCTCCGCCTCACCTGAATCTCACCTCCGCCTCACCTGAATCTCACCTCCGCCTCACCTGAATCTCACCTCCGCCTCACCTGAATCTCACCTCCGCCTCACCTGAATCTCACCTCCGCCTCACCTGAATCTCACCTCCGCCTCACCTGAATCTCACCTCCGCCTCACCTGAATCTCACCTCCGCCTCACCTGAATCTCACCTCCGCCTCACCTGAATCTCACCTCCGCCTCACCTGAATCTCACCTCCGCCTCACCTGAATCTCACCTCCGCCTCACCTGAATCTCACCTCCGCCTCACCTGAATCTCACCTCCGCCTCACCTGAATCTCACCTCCGCCTCACCTGAATCTCACCTCCGCCTCACCTGAATCTCACCTCCGCCTCACCTGAATCTCACCTCCGCCTCACCTGAATCTCACCTCCGCCTCACCTGAATCTCACCTCCGCCTCACCTGAATCTCACCTCCGCCTCACCTGAATCTCACCTCCGCCTCACCTGAATCTCACCTCCGCCTCACCTGAATCTCACCTCCGCCTCACCTGAATCTCACCTCCGCCTCACCTGAATCTCACCTCCGCCTCACCTGAATCTCACCTCCGCCTCACCTGAATCTCACCTCCGCCTCACCTGAATCTCACCTCCGCCTCACCTGAATCTCACCTCCGCCTCACCTGAATCTCACCTCCGCCTCACCTGAATCTCACCTCCGCCTCACCTGAATCTCACCTCCGCCTCACCTGAATCTCACCTCCGCCTCACCTGAATCTCACCTCCGCCTCACCTGAATCTCACCTCCGCCTCACCTGAATCTCACCTCCGCCTCACCTGAATCTCACCTCCGCCTCACCTGAATCTCACCTCCGCCTCACCTGAATCTCACCTCCGCCTCACCTGAATCTCACCTCCGCCTCACCTGAATCTCACCTCCGCCTCACCTGAATCTCACCTCCGCCTCACCTGAATCTCACCTCCGCCTCACCTGAATCTCACCTCCGCCTCACCTGAATCTCACCTCCGCCTCACCTGAATCTCACCTCCGCCTCACCTGAATCTCACCTCCGCCTCACCTGAATCTCACCTCCGCCTCACCTGAATCTCACCTCCGCCTCACCTGAATCTCACCTCCGCCTCACCTGAATCTCACCTCCGCCTCACCTGAATCTCACCTCCGCCTCACCTGAATCTCACCTCCGCCTCACCTGAATCTCACCTCCGCCTCACCTGAATCTCACCTCCGCCTCACCTGAATCTCACCTCCGCCTCACCTGAATCTCACCTCACCCTCCCCCTCACCTCTCTTCTTACCTAATCTCGCCTCAACTCCCTCCCCATTTGTATCTCCCTTCCCCCCACTTCTGTATCTCACCTACCTCATCACCCCTCTACCACCTCGCCTCTTCTGCACCTGTATCACCCTCCCATCACTTGTCCCACACCTGTATCTCCCAACACCTGTACTTTATCTTCCCACCCTCCTCCCCTTCTCACCTGTGTCTCTTATACCCTCTCTCCTCCCCTGTACCTCATCCTCTCCCGCACACCCCTCACCTTCTCCAGATGAGACAAGGTTGGTCCTGAAGATTCTTCTCCTCTACTCCGCAGGTATACAGTCCAAGAATGGAACGTCTATCCAGAGGGAGTTTTCCCAGGAAGGATTCAGCGTAGATCTAACTAAGGTAAACTCTGAAGAAGGAGGACGTGTCAGGGGCCTGGGAGCCATTTTTAGCGTCATCCCTTATTTGAGATCTCTGATGTACATTGTGTAACTTCACTTCCGATGACATCAAAATATTAGTTATCTACCAACCGGGAATCTAGAACCTTCCTCGCAGAGTCCAACCTGCCGCTGTTTGCGTTGTGAGATGTGTGAGACTTCAGAAATGTTTCCAAATGGACCCAGTCGCCAGATTCATATATTCCTCGGCCTCTCCTTCTTCGCAGAGTATTTCGCACGTTCTGCAGACTATCTCCTCATCGATCAGTTTATTCCCTCCTCAGGATGGCGCGATCCTCGGGGCAGTTGGGGCATTTGGCTGGTCAGGTGGGGCGTACGTCTACAGAGCTGGTCAGCGGAATGGCACCTGGATAAATGCCACGAAGGACCAGACAGACATGGAGGACTCCTACCTAGGTGAGCTTTCACCTTCTTCTCTTTCTATTGGTCGGCGGACATCTTCCTTTAATATGTTGGTCATGTCGCCATCTTGGTTTGGTAGTATCGGAATCGAGAAGATGAATGAGATATGGAAATGGCGGGAATGTAACGTCCCGGCGCCCAGTAGGTGAAGTGACTCTGTTTTCACACACGATATCTTTTTAATCAAATCACACGGTCAGTCTAAATACATCCCACGTCCATCAACAGAAAACCCTTCTCCGCGGCGGATGCTCCTGTGCCTGTCGCTCCCTCTGGTGGCTGCTGGGGGCCACATACGCTCAGTCAGCTGTGCGCTGAGCAGGCTAATCAGCCTCGCTACACGCCGCTGTCAGCTGGGGATTGGTTGGTGGGGTTTTATACTCACCAGGGCTGAGTTGGCTCTCAGATTGACTCTCCGGTTTCTCAGATCAGCTGCAGAGGCTCTCAGGTGGGCTATGTTGGCTTACAAGTGGCTGTGTGGGATCTCAGGTGGGCTATGTGGGCTCTCACCAGGGCTGTGCTGGCTCTCAGATGGACTCTGCGGGCTCTCAGATGAGCTGTGGAGGCTCTCAGGTGAGCTGTGCGGGCTCTCAGATGGGCTATGTTGGCTTACAAGTGACTGTGTGGGGTCTCAGGTGGGCTATGTGGGCTCTCACCAGGGCTGAGTTGGCTCTCAGATGGACTCTCCGGTATCTCAGATCAGCTGCAGAGGCTCTCAGATGGGCTATGTGGGCTCTCACCAGGGCTGTGCTGGCTCTCAGATGGACTCTGCGGGCTCTCAGATGAGCTGTGGAGGCTCTCAGGTGAGCTGTGCGGGCTCTCAGATGGGCTATGTTGGCTTACAAGTGGCTGTGTGGGGTCTCAGATGGGCTATGTGGGCTTTCAAGTGGCTGTGTGGTGTCTCAGGTGGGCTACGTGGGCTCTCACCAGGGCTGTGCTGGCTCTCAGATGGACTCTCCGGTTTCTCAGATCAGCTGTGGAGGCTCTCAGGTGAGCAGTGCGGGCTCCCAGATGGGCTATGTGGGCTCTCAGGTGGCTATGTGGGCTATGTAAACTTTCAGGAGTACTGCACGGTGTCTCACCATGGTTCTGGATGCGTGCAGCGTGGTGTAGGAGGAGATGCGTGGGCAGGCGCCTGTTTACATGCCCCTGTGGCTCGCAAGAAG